>NW_024745611.1:0-9381 GCF_018991925.1 Homarus americanus | reverse complement strand
GGCAACAATTGCTTTATATGTGATTAATGGCAGCAGTGGGGCGAAAACAAATAATGGCAACAATTGCCTTATATGCGATTAACGCCAGCAGAGGGACGAAAACATAAAATGGCAACAATTGCCTTATATGTGACTAACGGCAGCAGAGGGACGAAAACAAAAAATGGCAACAATTGCCTTATATGTTATTAATGGCAGCAGTGGGGCGAAAACAAAAATTGGCAACAATTGCCTTATATGTGATTAATTACAGCAATGGAGCAAAAACAAAAAATGGTAACAATTGCCTTATATGTGATTAATTACAACAGTGGAGCGAAAACAAAAAATGGCAACAATTGCCTTATATGAGATTAACGGCAGCAGAGGGACGAAAGCAAAAAATGGCAACAATTGCCTTATATGTGATTAATGGCAGCAGAGGGGCGACAATAAAATATGGCAACAATTGCCTTATATGTGATTAATGGCAGCAGTAGGTCGAAAACAAAAAATGGCAACAATTGCCTTATATGTGATTAATGGCAGCAGTGGGGCGAAAACAAAAAATGGCAACAATTGCCTTATATGTGATTAATGGCAGCAGTGGGGCGAAAACAAAAAAAGGCAACAATTGCCTTATATGCGATTAACGGCAGCAGAGGGACGAAAACAAAAAATGGCAATAATTGCCTTATATGTCATTAATGGCACCAGTGGGGCGAAAACAAAAAATGGCAACATTTGCCTTATATGTGATTAATGGCAGCAGTGGAGCGAAATAAAATGGCAACAATTACCTTATATGTGATTAATGGCAGCAATGGGGCGAAAACAAAAAATGGCAACAATTGCCTAATATGTGATAAATGGCAGCAGAGCGGCGAAAACAAAAAATGGCAACACTTGCCTTATATGTGATTAATGCAGTAGAGGGCGACAATAAAAAATGGCAACAATTGCCTTATATGAGATTAATGGCAGCAGTGGGGCGAAAACAAAAAATAGCTACAATTGCCTTATATGCGATTACCGGCAGTAGAGAGACGAAAACGAAAAATGGCAACAATTGCCTTATATGTGATTAATGGCAGCAGTGAAGCGAAAACAAAAAATGGCAACAATTGCCTTATATGTGATTAATGGCAGCAGTGGGGCGAAAACAAAAAATGGCAGCAAATGCCTTATATCTGATTAACGGCAGCAGAGGGGCGAAAACAAAAAATGGCAACAATTGCCTTATATGTGATTAATGACAGTAGTGGGGCGAAAACAAAAAATGGCAACAATTGCCTTATATGCGATTAACGGCAGCAGAGGGACGAAAACAAAAAATGGCAACAATTGCCTTATATGTCATTAATGGCAGCAGTGGGGCGAAAACAAAAAATGGCTACAATTGCCTTATATGTGATTAATGGCAGGAGTGGAGCGAAAAAAAGGCAACAATTGCCTTATATGTGATTAATGGCAGCAATGGGGCGAAAACAAAAAATGGCAACAATTGCCTAATATGTGATAAATGGCAGCAGTGGGGCGAAAACAAAAAATGGCAGCAATTCCCTTATATGTGAATAATGACAACAGTGGGGTGAAAACAAAAAATGGCAACAATTGCCTTATATGTGATTAATGGCAGCAGTGAGGCGAAAACAATAAATGGCAACAATTGCCTTATATGCGATTAACGGCGGCAGAGGGACGAAAACAAAAAATGGCAACAATTGCCTTATATGTGGTTTATGGCAGCAGTGGGGTAAAAACCGAAAATGTCAACAATTGCCTTATATGTGAATAATGGCAACAGTGGGGTGAAAACAAAAAATGGCAATAATTGCCTTATATGTGATTAATGGCAGGAGTGGAGCGAAAAAAATGGCAACAATTGCCTTATATGTAATTAATGGCAGCAATGGGGCGAAAAAAAAAATGGCAACAATTGCCTTATATGCGATTAACGGCAGCATAGGGACGAAAAAAAAATGACAACAATTGCCTTATATGTGATTAATGGCAGCAGTGGGGCGAAAAAAAATGACAACAATTGCCTTACTTGCGATTAACGGCATTAGAGGGACGAAAACAAAAAATGGCAACGATTGCCTTATATGTGACTAATGGCAGCAGTGGGGCGAAAACAAAAAATGGCAACAAATGCCTTTTATGTGATTAATGGCAGCAGTGGGGCCAAAACAAAAAATGGCAACAATTGCCTTTTATATGATTAACGGCAGCAGAAGGGCGAAAACAAAATCTGGCAACAATTGCCTTATATGTGATTAATGGCAGCAGTGGGGCGAAAACCAAAAATGGCAACAATTGCTTTATATGCTATTAACGGCAGCATAGGGACGAAAACAAAAAATGACAACAATTGCCTTATATGTGATTAACGGCAGCAGAGGGACGAAAAAAAATGGCAAAAATTGCATTATATGTGATTAATGGCAGCAGAGGGGCGAAAACAAAATGCAAATAAATTCCGGTTTTATATGCGATTAATGGCAGCAGGAAGCGAAAAACAAAAAATGGGCAACAATTACATTATATACACACGCAGCAGAGGGACGAAAAAAAATGGCAACAATTGCCTTAAATGTGATTAATGGCAGCAGTGGGGCGAAAACGAAAAACGGCAACAATTGCCTTATATGTGATTAATGGCAGCAGAGGAGCGACAATAAAAAATGGCAGCAATTGCCTTATATGTGATTAATGGCAGCAATGGGGCGAAAACAAAAAATGGCAACAATTGCCTTATATATGATTAATGGCAGCTGAGGGACGAAAACAAAAAATGGCAACAATTGCCTCATATGTGATTAATGGCAGCAGTGGGGCGAAAACAAAAAATGGCAACAATTGCCTTATATGTGATTAATGGTGTGAGGGGGCGAAAACAAAAAATGGCAACAATTGCCTTATATGCTATTAATGGCAGCAGAGGGACGAAAACAAAAAATGGCAACAATTGCCTTATATGTGATTAATGGCAGCAGATGGACGAAAATGAAAAAAATGGCAACAATTGCCTTATATGCGATTAACGGCAGCAGAGGGACGAAAACAAAAAATGGCAACAATTACCTTATATGTGATTAACGGCAGCAGAGGGGCGAAAACAATAAATGGCAACAATTGCCTTATATGTGATTAATGGCAGCAGTGGGGCGAAAACAAAAAATGGCAACAATTGCCATATATGTGATTACCGGCAGCAGAGGGACGAAAACAAAAAATGGCAACAATTGCCTTATATGTGATTAATGGCAGCAGAGGGACGAAAACAAAAAATGGCCACAATTCCCATATATGGGATTACCGGCAGCAGAGGGACGAAAACAAAAAATGGCAACAATTGCCTTATATGTGATTAACGGCAGCAAAGGGGTGAAAACAAAAAATGGCAACAATTGCCTTATATGTGATTAACGGCAGCAGAGGGACGAAAACAAAAAATAACAACAATTACCTTATATGTAATTAATGGCTGCAGTGGGTCGAAAATAAATAATGGTAACTATTGCTTTATATGCGATTAACAGCAGTAGAGGGACGAAAACAAAAAATGACAACAATTGCCTTATATGTGATAAACGGCAGCAGAGGGACGAAAACAAAAAATGGCAACAATTGCCTTATATGTAATTAATGGCAGCAGAGGGGCGAAAAAAAATGGCAACAATTACCTTATATGTGATTAACGGCAGCAGAGGAACGAAAACAAAACATGGCAACAATTGCCTTATATGTGATTAATGGCAGCAGTGGGGCGAAAACAAAAAATGGCAACGATTGCCATATATGTGATTAATGGCAGCAGTGGGGCGAAAATAAAAAATGGCAACAATTACCTTATATGAGATTACCGGCAGTAGAGGGACGAAAACAAAAAATGGCAACAATTGCCTTATATGTGATTAATGGCAGCAGTGGGGCGAAAACAAAAAATGGCAACAATCGGCTTATATGTGATTAATGGCAGAAGTGGGGCGAAAACAAAAAATGGCAACAATTGCCTTATATGTGAATACGCAGTGGGGTGAAACAAAAAACGGTAACAATTGATTTTATATGTGATAACGGCAGAAAGAGGATTTAAAAACAAAAATGGCAAACAATTGCCTTTATAGTGTGATTGTCATTAACGGCAGAGGACGAAAACAAAATGGCCACAATTGCCTTTATATGGGGATTACCGGCAGCAGAGGACGAAAACAAAAAATGGCAACAATTACCTTATATGTGATTAACGGCAGCAGAGGGGCGAAAACAATAAATGGCAACAATTGCCTTATATGTGATTAATGGCAGCAGTGTTGCGAAAAAAAAAATGGCAACAATTGCCTTATATGCAATTAACGGCAGCAGAGGGACGAAAACAAAATATGGCAACAATTGCCTTATATGTGATTAACGGCAGCAAAGGGGTGAAAACAAAAAATGGCAACAATTGCCTTATATGTGATTAATGGCTGCAGTGGGGCGAAAATAAATAATGGCAACAATTGCTTTATATGCGATTAACTGCAGCAGAGGGACGAAAACAAAAAATGACAACAATTGCCTTATATGTGATTAACGACAGCAGAGGGCCGAAAACAAAAAATGGCAACAATTGCCTTATATGTAATTAATGGCAGCAGAGGGGCGAAAAAAAATGGCAACAATTACCTTATATGTGATTAACGGCAGTAGAGGAACGAAAACAAAACATGGCAACAATTGCCTTATATGTGATTAATGGCAGCAGTGTGGCGAAAACAAAAATGGCAACGATTGCCATATATGTGATTAATGGCAGAAGTGGGGCGAAAACAAAAAATGGCAACAATTGCCTTATATGCTATTTCCGGCAGCAGAAGGACGAAAACAAAAAATGGCAACAATTGCCATATATGTGATTAATGGAAGCAGAGAGACGAAAACAAAAAATGGCCACAATTGCCTGATATGTGAATAATGGCAGCAGTGGGGCGAAAACAAAAAATGGCAACAATTGCCTTATATGCGATTACCGGCAGCAGGGGGACGAAAACTAAAAATGGCAACAATTGCCTTATATGTGATTAATGGCAACAGAGGGACGAAAACAAAAAATGGCAACAATTGCCTTATATGTAATTAATGGCAGCAGAGGGGCGAAAAAAATGGCAACAATTACCTTTTATATGATTAACGGCAGCAGAGGGGCGAAAACAAAAACTGGCAACAATTGCCTTATATGTGATTAATGGCAGTAGTGGGGCGAAAACAAAAAATGGCAACAATTGCCTTATATGTGATTAATGGCAGAAGTGGGGCGAAAACAAAAAATGGCAACAATTGCCTTATATGCCATTTCCGGCAGCAGAAGGACGAAAACAAAAAATGGCAACAATTGCCATATATGTGATTACTGGCAGCAGAGGGACGAAAACAAAAAATGGCCACAATTGCCTTATATGTGAATAATGGCAGCAGTGGGACGAAAACAAAAAATGGCAACAATTGCCTTATATGTGATTAATGGCAGCAGAGGGGCAGCAATTGAGGGACGAAAACGAAAACGAAAAATGGCAACAATTGCCTTATATGTGATTAATGGCAGCAGTAGGGCGAAAACAAAAAATGGCAACAATTGCCTTATATGTGATTTAATGGCAACAATGCTTTATATGTGATTAATGGGGCGAAAACAAAAAATGGCAACAATTGCCTTATATGCGATTAATGGCAGCAGAGGGACGAAAACAAAAAATGGCAACAATTGCCTTATATGTGATTAACGGCAGCAAAGGGCCGAAAACAAAAAATGGCAACAATTGCCTTATATGTGATTAATGGCAGCATTGGGGCGAAAATAAATAATGGCAACAATTGCTTTATATGCGATTAACGGCAGCAGAGGGACGAAAAGAAAAAATGACAACAATTGCCTTATATGTGATAAATGGCAGCAGTGTGGCAAAAACAAAAAATGGCAACAATTGCCTTATATGTGATTAATGGAAGCAGATGGCCGAAAATAAAAAAATGGCAACAATTGCCTTATATATGATTAATGGCAGCAGTGGGACGAAAACAAAAAATGGCAACAATTGCCTTATATGCGATTAACGGCATTAGAGGGACGAAAACAAAAAATGGCAACAATTGTCTTATATGTGACTAATGGCAGCAGTGGGGCGAAAACAAAAAATGGTAACAAATGCCTTTTATGTGATTAATGGCAGCAGTGGGGCCAAAACAAAAAATGGCAACAATTGCCTTTTATATGATTAACGGCAGCAGAGGGGCGAAAACAAAAACTGGCAACAATTGCCTTATATGTGATTAATGGCAGCAGTCGGGCGAAAAAAAAATGGCAACAATTGCCTTATATGTGATTAATGGCAGAAGTGGGGCGAAAACAAAAAATGGCAACAATTGCCTTATATGCCATTTCCGGCAGCAGAAGGACGAAAACAAAAAATGGCAACAATTGCCATATATGTGATTAATGGCAGCAGAGGGACGAAAACAAAAAATGGCCACAATTGCCTTATATGTGAATAATGGCAGCAGTGGGACGAAAACAAAAAATGGCAACAATTGCCTTATATGCGATTACCGGCAGCAGAGGGACGAAAACAAAAAATGGCAACAATTGCTTTATATGCTATTAACCGCAGCAGAGGGACGAAAACAAAAAATGACAACAATTGCCTTATATGTGATTAACGGCAGCAGAGGGACGAAAAAAATGGCAACAATTGCATTATATGTGATTAATGGCAGCAGAGGGGCGAAAACAAAAAATGGCAACAATTGCCTTATATGCGATTAATGGCAGCAGTGGGGCGAAAACAAAAAATGGCAACAATTGCCTTATATGCTGTTAATAGGAGCAGAGGGACGAAAACAAAAAATGGCAACAATTGCTTTAAATGTGATTAATGGCAGCAGTGGGGCGTAAACGAAAAACGGCAACAATTGCCTTATATGTGATTAATGGCAGCAGAGGGGCAACAATAAAAAATGGCAACAATTGCCTTATATGATTAATGGCACAGAGGGCGACACAAAAAGGCAACAATTGCCTTTATATGCATAATGGCAGCAGAGGGACGAAAACAAAAATGGCAAATAATAGTTTTATATGTGATTAATGGCAGCAGATGGACGAAAATATAAAAATGGCAAATACTGCTTTTATGATTAACGGCAGTAGAGGGGACGAAAACAATAAATGGCAACAATTGCTTTATATGTGATTACAGCAGAGGGATGAAACAAAAAAATGGAAATAATTGGTTTCGAGCAGTGTGATTAATGGCAGAGGACGAAAAACAAAAAATGGCAACATTTGCCTTTATGCGATTAATGGCAGCAGAGGGACGAAAACAAAAAATGGCAACAATTGCCTTATATGTGATTAATGCAGGCAGAGGGGCGAAAACAATAAATGGCAACAATTGCCTTATATGTGATTAATGGCAGCAGTGTTGCGAAAACAAAAAATGGCAACAATTGCCTTATATGCGATTAACGGCAGCAGAGGGACGAAAACAAATTATGGCAACAATTGCCTTATATGTGATTAACGGCAGCAAAGGGGTGAAAACAAAAAATGTCAACAATTGCCTTATATGTGATTAATGGCTGCAGTGGGGCGAAAATAATTAATGGCAACAATTGCTTTATATGCGATTAACGGCAGCAGAGGGACGAAAACAAAAAATGACAACAATTGCCTTATATGTGATTAACGGTAGCAGAGGGATAAAAACAAAAAATGGCAACAATTGCCTTATATGTAATTAATGGCAGCAGAGGGGCGAAAAAAAATGGCAACAATTACCTTTATATGTGATTAATGGCAGCAGTGGGGCGAAAACAAAAAATGGCAACGATTGCCATATATGTGATTAATGGCAGCAGTGGGGCGAAAACAAAAAATGGCAACAATTACCTTATATGAGATTACCGGCAGCAGAAGGACGAAAACAAAAAATGGCAACAATTGACATATATGTGATTAATGGCAGCAGAGGGACGAAAACAAAAAATGGCCACAATTGCCTTATATGTGAATAACGGCAGCAGTGGGGCGAAAACAAAAAATGGCAACAATTGCCTTATATGCGATTACCGGCAGCAGAGGGACGAAAACTAAAAATGGCAACAATTGCCTTATATGTGATTAATGGCAGCAGAGGGACGAAAACAAAAATGGCAACAATTGCCTTATCTGTGATTAATGGCAAGCAGTGGGGCGGTAAAAACAAAAAAATGCAACAATTGCCTTATATGTGATTAATGGCAGCAGTGTTGCGAAAACAAAAAATGGCAACAATTGCCTTATATGCGATTACCGGCAGCAGAGGGACGAAAACAAAAAATGGCAACAATTGCCTAATATGTGATTAACGGCAGTAAAGGGGTGAAAACAAAAAATGGCAACAATTGCCTTATATGTGATTAATGGCTGCAGTGGGACGAAAATAAATAATGGCAACAATTGATTTATATGCGATTAACGGCAGCAGAGGGACGAAAACAAAAAATGACAACAATTGCCTTATATGTGATTAACGGCAGCAGAGGGACGAAAAAAAAAATGGCCACAATTGCCTTATATGGGATTACCGGCAGCAGAGGGACGAAAACAAAAAATGGCAATAATTGCCTTATATGTGATTAACGGGAGCAAAGGGGTGAAAACAAAAAATGGCAACAATTGCCTTATATGTGATTAACGGCAGCAGAGGGACGAAAACAAAAAATGACAACAATTACCTTATATGTAATTAATGGCTGCAGTGGGGCGAAAATAAATAATGGTAACTATTGCTTTATATGCGATTAACAGCAGCAGAGGGACGAAAACAAAACATGACAACAATTGCCTTATATGTGATAAACGGCAGCAGAGGGACGAAAACAAAAAATGGCAACATTTGCCTTATATGTAATTAATGGCAGCAGAGGGGCGAAAGAAAATGGCAACAATTACCTTATATGTGATTAACGGCAGCAGAGGAACGAAAACAAAACATGGCAACAATTGCCTTATATGTGATTAATGGCAGCAGTGTGGCGAAAACAAAAAATGGCAACGATTGCCATATATGTGATTAATGGCAACAGTGGGGCGAAAACAAAAAATGGCAACAATTACCTTATATGAGATTACCGGCAGTAGAGGGACGAAAACAAAAAATGGCAACAATTGCCTTATATGTGATTAATGGCAGCAGTGGGGCGAAAACAAAAAATGGCAACAATTGCCTTATATGTGACTAATGGCAGCAGAGGGACGAAAACAAAAAATGGCAACAATTGCTTTATATGTGATTAATGGCAGCAGAAGGGTGAAAACAAAAAATGGCAACAATTGCCTTATATGTGATTAATGGCAGCAGTGGGGCGAAAACAAAA
>NW_024745610.1:0-11320 GCF_018991925.1 Homarus americanus | reverse complement strand
TCGAGTATAACAAAGGCCCCTGATCGAGTATAACTAAGTCCCCTGATCGAGTATAACAAAGGACCCTAATGGCGTATAACAAAGACCCAAGATCGCATATAACAACGTCTCCTGATCGAGTATAACAAAGTACCCTGATCGAGTATAACAAAGTGCCCTCATCGAGAATAACAAAGTCCCCTGATCGAGTTTAACAAAGTCCCCTTATCGAGTACAATAAAGCCCCTGATCGAGTATAACAAAGTCCCCTGATCGAGCATAACAAATTCCCATTATCGAGTATAACAAAGGCCCCTGATCGAGTATAACAAAGTCCCCTGATCGAGTATACTAAACTCCCCTGACCGAGTATAACAAAGTCCGCTGATCGAGTATAACAAAGCCCCTCATCGCGTATAACAAAGTCCCCTAGTCGAGTAAAACAAAGTCCCCTGGCCGAGTATAACAAAGGCCCCTGGTCGAGTATAACAAAGTCCTTTGGTCGAGTATATCAAAGTCCCATAATCGAGTATAACAAAGGCCCCTTTTCGAATATAACAAAGGCCCCTGGTCGAGTATAACAAATTCCCTGATCGAGTATAACTAAGTGCCCTAATCGAGTATAACAAAGGACCCTAATGGAGTATAACAAAGTCCCAAGATCGAGTATAACAAAGTCAAAAGATCGAGCATAACAAAGTCCCCTGATCGAGTATAACAAAGTCCCTTGATCGAGTATAACAAAGTCCCCTGATCGAGTATAACAAAGTCCCTTGATCGAGAATATCAAAGTCCCTTGATCGAGTATAACAAAGGACCCTAATGGAGTATAACAAATTCCCAAGATCGAGTATAACAAAGTCCTCTGATCGAGTATAACAAAGTCCCCTGATCGAGTATAACAAAGTCCCGTCATCGAGTATAACAAAGACCCCTGATCGAGTATAAGAAAGGCACCTGATCGAATATCACAATGTCCGTTGTCGAGTATATACAAAGTCCCCTGATCGAGTATAACAAAGCCCCCTCATCGAGTACAAAAAAGCCCCCTGGTCGAGTATAACAAAGTCCCCTGGCCAAGTATAACATAGTCCCCTGATCGAGTATATCAAAGCCCACTCATCGAGTTTATCAAAACCCCCTGATCGAGTATGTAAAAGCCCCCTGGTCGAGTATAACAAGGTCCCCTGATCGAGTATACTAAAGTCCCCTGATCGAGTATAACAAAGTCACAAGATCGAGTATAACAAAGCCCCCCGATCGAGTATAACAAAGTCCGCTGATCGAGTATAACAAAGCCCCCTGATCGAGTATAACAAAGTCCCCTGATCGAGTATAACATAGCCCCCTCATCGAGTTTAAGAAAACCCCCTGATCGAGTATATAAAAGCCCCCTGGTCGAGTATAACAAAGTCCCCTGGTCGAGTATAACAAAGTCCCATGATCGAGTAAAACAAAGGCCCCTTATCGAGTGTAACAATGGCCCCTGGTCGAGTTTAACAAAATCCCGTGATCGAGTATAACAAAGTCCCCTGATCGAGTAAAACAAACACCCCTGATTGAGTTTAACAAAACCCCTTGATCGAGTAAAAAGCGGCCCCTGGTCGAGTATAAGAAAGTCCTTTGGTCGAGTATAACAAAGTCCCCTGGTCGAGAATAACAAAGTCCCCTGATCGAGTATAACAAAGCCCCCTCATCGAGTTTAAAAAAAACCCTGATCGAGTATAAAAAAGCCCCCTGGTCGAGTATAACAAAGTCCCCTGGTCGAGTATAACACAGCCCCCTCATCGAGTTTAAGAAAACCCCCTGATCGAGTATATAAAAGCCCCCTGGTCGAGTATAACAAAGTCCCCTGGTCGAGTATAACAAAGTCCCATGATCGAGTATAACAAATTCCCCTGATCGAGTATAACAAAGTCCCCTGATCGAGTATAACAAAGCCCCCTGATCGAGTATAACAAAGTCCCCTGGTCGAGTATAACAAAGTCCCCTGGTCGAGTATAAGAAAGTCCCCTGATCGAGTATAACAAAGTCCCCTGATCGAGTAAAACAAACACCCTTGATCGAGTTTAACAAAGTCGCCTTATCGAGTACAATAAAGTCCCTGATCGAGTATAACAAAGTCCCCTGATCGAGTATAACAAAGTCCCATTATCGCGTATAACAAAGGCCCCTGATCGAGTATAACAAAGTCCCCTGATCGAGTATACTAAAGTCCCCTGATCGAGTATAACAAAGTCCGCTGATCGAGTATAACAAATCCCCCTGATCGAGTATAACAAAGTCCCCTGGTCGAATAAAACAAAGTCCCCTGGCCGAGTATACTAAAGTCCCCTGATCGAGTATAACAAAGTCTTTGGTCGAGTATATCAAAGTCCCATAATCGAGTATAACAAAGGCCCCTTTTCGAATATAACAAAGGCCCCTGGTTGAGTATAACAAAGTCCCCTGATCGAGTATAACAAAGCCCCCTCATCGAGTTTAACAAAACCCCTTGATCGAGTATAAATAAGGCCCCTGGTCGAGTATAACAAAGTCCCATGATCGAGTATAACAAAGTCCCATAATCGACTATAACAAAGGCCCCTTATCGAATATAACAAAGGCCCTTCGTCTAGTATAACAAAATCCCTTGATCAAGTATAACAAATGCCTCTCATCGAGTTTAACAAAACCCCCTGATCGAGTATGAAAAAGCCCCCTGGTCGAGTACAGCAAAGCCCCCTGATCGAGTATAACAAAGTCCCCTGATCGAGTATAACTTAGTGCCCTAATCGATATAACAAAGGACCCTAATGCCGTATAACAAAGTCCCAAGATCGAGTATAACAAAGTCCCCTGATCGAGTATAACAAAGGACCCTAATGGAGTATAACAAAGTCCACTGGTCGAGTATAACAAACTCCCCTGGTCAAGTATAACAAAGTCCAGTCATCGAGTATAACAAAGCCCCCTGATCGAGTATAAGAAAGGCACCTGATCGAATATAACAATGTTCCTAGTCGAGTATATACAAAGTCCCCTGATCGAGTATAACAAAGACCCCAGATCGAGTATAACAAAGTCCCCTCATCGAGTATAACAATGCCCCCTCATCGAGTATAAAAAATCCCCTTGGTCGAGTAAAACAAAGTCCCTGATCAAGTATAACAAAGCCCTCTGATCGAGTTGAACAAAGCCCCCTCATCGCGTATAAAAAAGCCCCCAAGTCGAGTATAACAAAATCCCCTGGTCGAGTATAACAAAGTCCCATGATCGAGTATTTCAAAGGCCCCGAATCGAGTATAACAAAGGCCACTGGTCGAAAATAACAATGTCCCCTGATCGAGTATAACAAAGGCCCCTTATCGAGTATAACATAGGCCCATGGTCGAGTATAACAAAATCTCCTGAGCGAGTATAAGAAAGTCCCCTGATCGAGTATAAAAAGTCCCCTGATCGAGTAAGACAAACACCCCTGATCGAGTATAACAAAGTCCCATGATCGCTTATAGCAAAGTCCCCTGATCGAGTAAAAGAAAGGACCCTGATCGAGAAAATCAAAGTCCCCTGATCGAGTATAACAAACGACCCTAATGGACTATAACAACGCCCCCTGATCGAGTATAACAAAGGCCGCTTATCGAGTATAACAATGGCCCCTGGTCGAGTTTAACAAAACCCCCTGATCGAGTATAACAAAATCCCGTGATCGAGTATAACAAAGTCCCCTGATGGAGTAAAACAAAGACCCCTGATCGAGTTTAACAAAACCCCCTGATCGAGTAAAAAAAAGGCCCCTGGTCGAGTAAAACAAAGTCCTTTGGTCGAGTATAACAAAGTTCCCATGATCGAGTATAAAAAAGGCCCCTTATCGAGTATAACAAAGGCCCCTGGTCGAGTATAACAGGATCCCCTGATCGATTATAACAAATTCCCCTGATCGAGTATAACAAAGTCACCTGATCGCTTATAACTAAGTTCCCTGATCGAGTATAACAAAGGACCCTAATGGCGTATAACATAGTCCCAAGATCGAGTATAACAAAGTACCTTATTCTTGTATAACAAAATCCCCTGATCGAGTATAACAAAGTCCCCTGGTCGAGTATAACAAAGTCCCCTAATCGAGCATAACTATATCCCCTGATCGAGTATAACAAAGGACCCTAATGGAGTATAACAAAGTCCCCTGGTCGAGTATAACAAAGTCCCCTGGTCGAGTATAACAAAGTCCTCTGATCTAGTATAACAAGGTCCCATGATCGAGTATAACAAAGTCCCGTCATCGAGCATAACAAAGCCCCCTGATCGAGTATAAGAAAGGCACCTAATCGAATATAACAATGTCCCTAGTCGAGTATATACAAAGTCCCCTGATCGAGTATAACAAAGTCCCCAGATCGAGTATAACAAAGTCCCTTGATCGAGTATAACAAAGTCCCCTGATCGAGTATAACAAAGTCCCCTGATCGAGAATATCAAAGTCCCCTGATCGAGTATAACAAAGTCCTCTGATCTCGTATAAGAAAGGCACCAGATCGAATATATCAATGTCCCTAATCGAGTAAATACAAAGTCCCCTGATCGAGTATAACAAAGTCCCCAGATCGAGTATAACAAAGTCCCTGAGCAAGAATAACAAAGTACCCTGATCGAGTATAACTAAGTGCCCTAATGGAGTATAACAAAGGACCCTAATGGCGTATAACAAAGTCAAAAGATCGAGTATAACAAATTCTCCTGATCGAGTATAACAAAGTCCCTTGATCGAGTATAACCAAGTCCCCTGATCGAGTATAACAAAGTCCCCTGATCGAGAATATCAATTTCCCCTGATCGAGTATAACAAAGGACCCTAATGGAGTATAACAATGTCCCAAGATCGAGTATAACAAAGTCCTCTGATCGATTATAACAAAGTCCCCTGATCGAGTATAACAAAGTCCCGTCATCGAGTATAACAAAGACCCTGATCGAGTATAAGAAAGGCACCTGATCGAATATAACAATGTCCGTAGTCGAGTATATACACAGTCCCCTGATCGAGTATAACAAAGCCCCCTCATCGAGTACAAAAAAGCCCCCTGGTCGAGTATAACAAAGTCCCTTATCGAGTATAACAAAGCCTCTGATCGAGTATAACAAAGCCCCCTCTTCGAGTATAAAAAAGCCCCCTGGTCGAATATAACAAATTCCCCTGGCCAAGTATAACAAAGTCCCCGGATCGAGTATAACAAAGCCCACTCATCGAGTTTAACAAAACCCCCTGATCGAGTAAGTAAAAGCCCCCTGGTCGAGTATAACAAAGTCCCCTGATCGAGTATACTAAAGCCCCCTGATTGAGTATAACAAAGTCACAAGATCGAGTATAACAAAGCCCCCGATCGAGTATAACAAAGTCCCCTGGTCGAGTATAACAAAGTCCCATGATCGAGTATAACAAAGGCCCCTTATCGAGTATAACAATGGTCCCTGGTCGAGTTTAACAAAACCCCCTGATCGAGTATAACAAAATCCCGTGATCGAGTATAAGAAAGTCCCCTGATCGAGTAAAACAAACACCCCTGATCGAGTTTAACAAAACCCCCAGATCGAGTAAAAAAGGCCCCTGGTCGAGTATAACAAAGTCCTTTGGTCGAGTATAATAAAATCCCATGATCGGGTATAAAAAAGGCCCCTTATCGAGTATAACAAAGGCCCCTCGTCGAGTATAACAGGATCCCCTGATCGAGTATAACATATTCCCCTGATCGAGTATAACAAAGTCCCCTGATCGAGTATAACAAAGCCCCCTGATCGAGTATAACAAAGTCCCCTGGTCGAGTACAACAAAGTCCCCTTGTCGAGTATAACAAAGTCCCCTGATCGAGTATAACAAAGCCCCCTCATCGAGTTTAACAAAACCCCCTGATTGAGTATAAAAAAGCCCCTTGGGCGAGTATAACAATGTCCCCTGATCGAGTATAACAAAGGACCCTAATGGAGTATAACAAAGTCCCAAGATCGAGTATAACAAAGTCCTCTGATCTCGTGTAAGAAAGGCACCTGATCGAATATATCAATGTCCCTAATCGAGAAAATACAAAGTCCCCAGATCGAATATAACAAAGTCCCCTGATCGAGTATAACAAAGCCCCCTCATCGAGTATAAAAAAGCCCCCTGGTCGAGTATAACAAAGTCTCTGATCGAGTACAACAAAGCACTTTGATCGAGTATAACAAAGCCCCATCATCGAGTATAAAAAAGGCCCATGGTCGAGTATAACACAGTCCCCTGATCGAGCATAACAAAGCCCCCTCATCGAGTTTAAGAAAACCCCCTGATTGAGTATATAAAAGCCCCCTGGTCGAGTATAACAAAGTCCCTGGTCGAGTATAACAAAGTCCCATGATCGAGTATATCAAAGGACCCTTATCGAGTATAACAATGGCCCCTGGTCGAGTTTAACAAAACCCCCTGATCGAGTATAACAAAATCTCGTGATCGAGTATAACAAAGTCCCCTGATCGAGTATAACTAACACCCTTGATCGAGTTTAACAAAACCCCCTGATCGAGTAAAAAAAAGGCCCCTGGTCGAGTATAACAAAGTCCTTTGGTCGAGTATAATAAAATCCCATGATCGAGTATAAAAAGGCCCCTTATCGAGTATAACAAAGGCCCCTAGTCGAGTATAACAGGATCCCCTGATCGAGTATAACAAATTTCCCTGATCGAGTATAACAAAGCCCCCTAATCGTCTATAACAAAGTCCCCTGGTCGAGTATAACAAAGTCCCCTGGTCGAGTATAACAAAGTCCCCTGATCGAGTATAACAAAGCCCCCTCATCGAGTTTAACAAAACCCCCTGATTGAGTATAAAAAAGCCCCCTGGGCGAGTATAACAATGTCCCCTGATCGAGTATAACAAAGGACCCTAATGGATTATAACAAAGTCCCAAGATCGAGTATAACAAAGTCCTCTGATCTCGTATAAGAAAGGCACCTGATCGAATATATCAATGTCCCTAATCGAGTAAATACAAAGTCCCCTAATCGAGTATAACAAAGTCCCCAGATCGAGTATAACAAAGTCCCCTGATCGAGTATAACAAAGCCCCCTCATCGAGTATAAAAAAGCCCCCTGGTCGAGTATAACAAAGTCTCTGATCGAGTACAACAAAGAACTTTGATCGAGTATAACAAAGCCCCATCATCGAGTATAAAAAAGCCCCCTGGTCGAGTATAACATAGTCCCCTGGCCGAGTATAACAAAGTCCCCTGATCGAGTATAACAAAGCCCCTCATCGAGTTTAACAAAACCCCCTCATCGAGTATAACAAAACCCCCTGATCGAGTATAAAAAAGCCCCCTGGTCGAGTATAACAAAGGCCCCTGGTCGAAAATAACAAAGTCTCCTGATCGAGTATACTAAAGTCCCCTGATCGAGTATAACAAAATCACAAGATCGAGTATAACAAAGCCCCCCGATCGAGTATAACAAAGTCCGCTGATCGAGTATAACAAACCCCCTGATTGAGAATAACAAAGTCCCCTGGTCGAGTAAAACAAACACCCTTGATCGAGTTTAACAAAACCCCCTGATCGAGTATAAAGAAGCCCCCTCTTCGTGTATAACAAAGTCCTTTGGTCGAGTACAACAAAGTCCCCTGATCGAGTATAACAAAGGCCCCTTATCGAGTATAACAAACGCCCCTGGTCGAGTATAACAAAGCCCCCTCATCGAGTTTAAAAAAAAACCCTGATAGAGTATAAAAAAGCCCCCTAGTCGAGTATAACAAAGTCCCCTGGCGAGTATAACAATGTCCCATAATCGAGTATAACAAAGGCCCCTTATCGAGTATAACAAAAGCCCCTGGTCGAGTATAACAAAATCCCCTGATCGAGTATAACAAAGTCCCCTGATCGAGTAAAAATAAGTGCCCTAATCGAGCATTACTAAGTACCCTGATCGAGTATAACAAAGGACCCCAATGGAGTATAACAAAGTCCCAAGATTGAGTATAACAAAGTCCTCTGATCGAGTATAAAAAAGTCCCCTGATCGTACATAACAAAGATCCCGTCATCGAGTATAAAAAAGCCCCCTGATCGAGTATAAGAAAGGCACCTGATCGAATATAACAATGTCCCTAGTCGAGTATATACAAAGTCCCCAGATCGAGTATAACAAAGTCCCCAGATCGAGTATAACAAATCCCCCTCATCGAGTATAAAAAAGCCCCCTGGTCGAGTATAACAATGTCCGCAGATCGAGTACAACAAAGTCACCTTATCGAGAATAACAAAGTCCCCTGATCGAGTATAACAAAGCCCCCTTATCGAGTATAGCAAAGCCCATGATCGAGTATAAAAAAGTCCCTTGATCGAGTATAACAAAGTCCCCTAATGGAGTATAACAACGCCCCCTGATCGAGTAAAACAAAGCCCCCTCATCGAGTTTAACAAAACCCCCTGATCGAGTATAAAAAAGCCCCCTGGTCGAGTATAAAAAAGTCCCCTGGTCGAGTATAAAAAAGTCCCCTGGTTCGAGTATAAACAAAGTCCCCTAATGAAGTATAACAACGCCCCTGATCGAGTATAACAAAGGCCCCTTTATCGAGTATAACAAAGCCCCCTCATCGAGTATACAAAGTCCCCCTGGATCGAGTATAACTAAGTCCCTGATCGAGTATAACAAAGGACCCTAATGGCGTATAACAAAGTCCCCTGATCGAGTATAACAAAGTCCCCTGATCGGGATAACAAAGTCCCCTGATCGAGTAAAACAAACACCCTTGATCGAGTTTAACAAAACCCCCTGATCGAGTATAAAGAAGCCCCCTCTTCGTGTATAACAAAGTCCTTTGGTCGAGTATAACAAAGTCCCATGATCGAGTATAACAAAGGCCCCTTATCGAGTATAACAAAGGCCCCTGGTCGAGTATAACAAAGCCCCCTCATCGAGTTTAAAAAAAAACCCTGATCGAGTATAAAAAAGCCCCCTGGTCGAGTATAACAAAGTCCCCTGGTCGAGTATAACAAAGTCCCATAATCGAGTATAACAAAAGCCCCTTATCGAGTATAACAAAAGCCCCTGGTCGAGTATAACAAAATCCCCTGATCGAGTATAACAAAGTCCCCTGATCGAGTATAAATAAGTGCCCTAATCGAGCATAACTAAGTACCCTGATCGAGTATAACAAAGGACCCCAATGGAGTATAACAAAGATCCCGTCATCGAGTATAAAAAAGCCCCATGATCGAGTATAAGAAAGGCACCTGATCGAATATAACAATGTCCCAAGTCGAGTATATACAAAGTCCCCAGATCGAGTATAACAAAGTCCCCAGATCGAGTATAACAAAGTCCCCTGATCGAGTATAACAAAGCCCCCTCATCGAGTATAAAAAAGCCCCCTGGTCGAGTATAACAAAGTCCGCAGATCGAGTACAACAAAGTCACCTTATCGAGAATAACAAAGTCCCCTGATCGAGTATAACAAAGCCCCCTTATCGAGTATAGCAAAGCCCATGATCGAGTATAAAAAAGTCCCTTGATCGAGTATAACAAAGTCCCCTAATGGAGTATAACAACGCCCCCTGATCGAGTATAACAAAGGCCCCTTATCGAGGATAACAAAGCACCCACATCGAGTTTAACAAAACCCCCTGATCGAGTATAAAAAAGCCCCCTGGTCGAGTATAAAAAAGTCCCCTGGTCAAGTATAAAAAAGTCCCCTGGTTCGAGTATAACAAAGTCCCCTAATGGAGTATAACAACGCCCCCTGATCGAGTATAACAAAGGCCCCTTATCGAGTATAACAAAGCCCCCTCATCGAGTATAACAAAGTCCCCTGATCGAGTATAACTAAGTCCCCTGATCGAGTATAACAAAGGACCCTAATGGCGTATAACAAAGTCCCAAGATCGCGTATAACAAATTCTCCTGATCGGGTATAACAAAGTCCCCTGATCGAGTATAACAAACACCCTTGATCGAGTTTAACAAAACCCCCTGATCGAGTATAAAGAAGCCCCCTTTTCGTGTATAACAAAGTCCTTTGGTCGAGTATAGCAAAGTCCCATGATCGAATATAACAAAGGCCCCTTATCGAGTATAACAAAGGCCCCTGGTCGAGTATAACAAAGCCCCCTCATCGAGTTTAAAAAAAAACCCTGATCGAGTATAAAAAAGCCCCCTGGTCGAGTATAACAAAGTCCCCTGGTCGAGTATAACAAAGTCCCATAATTGAGTATAACAAAGGCCCCTTATCGAGTATAACAAAAGCCCCTGGTTGAGTATAACAAAATCCCCTTATCGAGTATAACAAAGTCCCCTGATCGAGTATAAATAAGTGCCCTAATCGAGCATAACTAAGTACCCTGATCGAGTATAACAAAGGACCCCAATGGAGTATAACAAAGTCCCAAGACTGAGTATAACAAAGTCCTCTGATCGAGTATAAAAAAGTCCCCTGATCGAACATAACAAAGATCCCGTCATCGAGTGTAAAAAAGCCCCCTGATCGAGTATAAGAAAGGCACCTGATCGAATATAACAATGTCCCTAGTCGAGTATATACAAAGTCCCCAGATCGAGTATAACAAAGTTCCCAGATCGAGTTTAACAAAGTCCCCTGATCGAGTATAACAAAGCCCCCTCATCGAGTATAAAAAAGCCCCCTCGTCGAGTATAACAAAGTCCGCATATCGAGTACAACAAAGTCACCTTATCGAGAATAACAAAGTCCCCTGATCGAGTATAACAAAGCCCCCTTATCGAGTATAGCAAAGCCCATGATCGAGTATAAAAAAGTCCCTTGATCGAGTATAACAAAGTCCCCTAATGGAGTATAACAACGCCCCCTGATCGAGGATAACAAAGGCCCCTTATCGAGTATAACAAAGCCCCCTGATCGAGTTTAACAAAACCCCCTGATCGAGTATAAAAAAGCCCCCTGGTCGAGTATAAAAAAGTCCCCTGGTTCGAGTATAAAAAAGTCCCCTAATGGAGTATAACAACGCCCCCTGATCGAGTATAACAAAGGCCCCTTATCGAGTATAACAAAGCCCCCTCATCGAGTATAATAAAGTCCCCTGATCGAGTATAACAACGCCCCCTGATCGAGTATAACAAAGGCCCCTTATCGAGTATAACAAAGCCCCCTCATCGAGTATAATAAAGTCCCCTGATCGAGTATAACTAAGTCCCCTGATCGAGTATAACAAAGGACCCTAATGGCGTATAACAAAGTTACAAGATCGCGTATAACAAATTCTCCTGATCGAGTATAACAAAGTCCCCTGATCGAGTATAACAAAGTACCCTGATCGAGTATGACAAAGTGCCCTGATCGAGAATAACAAAGTCCCCTGAT
>NW_024745609.1:0-23942 GCF_018991925.1 Homarus americanus | reverse complement strand
GTCAGGTGTGTACCATGGAGGTCAGAGGAGTACCTGGGAGGCCAGAGGTGTACCTGTGGGAGGTCAGATGATGCACCAGGGCGTCAGTGGAGTACCTGGGAGGCCAGAGGTGTACCTGGGAGTAAGTCAGAGGTGTACCTGGGAGAGCTCAGAAGTGTACCTGGGAGGTCAGGGGTGTACCTGGGAGTGTCAGGGTGTAACTGGGAGGCCGGAGGGGTGCACTGGGAGGTGAGAAGTGCACCTGGGAGTGTCTGGAGGTGCACCCAGTGAGTGTCGTGGAGGTACACCTGGGAGTGTCAGAAGCAAAAATGTGGGAGTGTCAGTGGTGTACCTGGGAGTGTCTCAGGTTTACCTGGGAGGTCAGAGGTGTGCCTGGGAGTGTGAGAGGTGCACCTGGGAGTGTCAGCGGTGCAATCTGGGAGTGTCTGGAGGTGGCACCTGGGAGTGTCTGAGGTGTACCCTGGAAGGTCTGGAGGTGTACCTGCTGGGAGTGTCAAAGAAGCACCTCAGGGAGTGTCAGGGCAGCACCTGGAAGTGTTAGTGGAGCACTCCGGGAGTGGTCAGAAGTGTACCTGGGAGTGTCAGGTGTACCAGGAGCATCAGAGGAGCACCTGGGAGTGTCCGGGGTGTACCTGGGAGTGTTGGAGGTGTTCATGGGAGGTGGAGGTGTACCTGGGAGGTCTGAGGCACCTGGGAGCATCAGGAGGTGTACGTGGAGTATCAGATGCACCTGGGAGGTCAGAGGTGCAATCTGGGAGCATCAGTGAGCACCTTGGGAGGCATGTGCAATCTTGGGGAGGTCAGGGCACGGTCTGAGGAGCACCTGGGAGTGTCATGGGTACCTGGGAGTGTCGGAGGTGCACGTGGGGAGGCCGGAGGTGTACCTGAAGTGTCAGAGGTGCACTCTGGGATTATCGGAGGTGTACTAGGAGTGTCAGAGGTGTACCTTGGGAGTATCACAGGTGTACCAGGGAGTGTCAGGGGTGTACTCTGGGAGGTCAGGGGTGTAATCTCAAGTGACGGAGGTGTAACTGGGAGGCCAGGAGGTGTACCTGGGAGTATTAGGAGGTGCACCTGGGAGGGGTCAGAAGTGCACTGGGAGTGCCAGGAGGTGTACCAGGGAGTGTCAGAGGTGTACCTGGTGCTGCCTGCCACTGTAATCTGGGAATGTCAGGTGCACCTGGCAGGCTCAGAGGTGCACCCAGGAGCGTCAGAGATGCACCTGGGAGTGTCAGAGGTGTACCTGGGGTGTCAAGCAGCTGTTCCTGGAATATCGGAGGTGTTCCTGGGAATATCGGAGGTTTACCTGAATGTCAGAGGTGTGGCCTGGAGTGTCGGAGGTGTACCTGGGGTGTCACAATTGTACTCTGAATGTCAGAGGTAATCTTGGCAGTGTCAGGAGGTGTACCAGGGAGTGTCAGGAGATGTACCTGGGAGTGTCAGAGGTGTACCTGGGCTCAAGAAGGTTCCTGGAATATCGGAGGTGTTCCTGGGAATATCGGGAGGTACCTGGGAATGTCAGGAGTGTACCTGGGAGGTCGGAGGTGTACCTGGGGCTGGGTCACACTGGTGGCCTGGGAATGCTCAGAGGCGTGCACCTGGCAGGCCAGAGGTGTGTACCCGGGGTGTCAGAGATGTTCCTGGGAGGTCAGAGGTGCAATCTGGGAGTGTCAGAGGTGTACCTGGGAGGTCAGAGGTATACCTGGCAGTGTCAGCAGTGTACCTGAGGAGGCCGGGGCGGTGTACCTGGGAGGCTCGAGGTATACCTGGGAGCATCAAAGGTGTAACTGGGGAGTGTCAGAGGTGCACCTGGGAGGTCTGGAGGTGCACCTGGGAGGTCAGGACGTGTACCTGGGAGTGTCAGAGGTGATCCTGAGTGTCAGGAGGTGTACCTGGGAGGTCAGGAAGTGGCACCTGGGAGTGTCAAGCAGGAGTACCTGGGAGGTCAGGGGTGTACCTGGGAGGCCAGAGGTGTACCTGGGAGGCCAGAGGTGCACCTGGGTGTCTTGAGGTGTAATCTGGGAGTGTGTGGAGGTGTACCTGGGAGGCTCAGAGGGTGAACCAGGGAGGTCAGGAGGGGTGCAAATCTGGGTGTATCGAGGGTGCAATCTGGGAGGCCAAAGGTGTACCTTAGAGTATCACAGGTGTAATTGGGAGTATCACAGGTGTACCTTGGGAGTGTCAGGTACCTGGGAGTGTCAGGGTGTAACTGGAAGTGACGGAGGTGTACCTGGAGTTTCAGAGGTGTACCTCGGATTGTCAGAGGTGTACCTGGGAGTGTCTGAGGTGCACCTGGGAGTGTCCGAGGTGTACCTGGGAGTGTCAGATGAGAACTGGTGGAAGGTAAGAGGTGTGCACCTGGAGTGCCTGGGCGGTGTGTACATGGGAGGCTCAGTGGAGTACCCAGGAGTGCCAGAGGTGTAAATCTGGGAGGTCAGAGGTGTAACCTTGGGAGTACTGAGGCCTACTCCTGGGAGGTCGGGAGGATGCACTCTGGGAGTGCCTGGAGGCGCAATCTTGGGAGGCCGGAGGTGCACCTGGGATTCTTAGATCACCTGGGAGTGTCAGAGGTGCACCTGGGAGTGCCAGAGGTGTACCAGGGAGTGTCAGAGGTGTGTCTGGGAGGCCTGGGGAGGAACCAGGGAGGCCGAGGAGTACCTGGGGAGTGGCAGGAGGTGTGCACCTGGGAGTATCGGAGGAGCACCTGGGAGTATCGGAGGTGTACCTGGGAATTTCTGAGGTGTACATGGGAGCATCAGGAGGTGTATCTGGGATTGTCAGAGGTGTACCTTGGGAGTGTCAGGGGTGTAACTGAAGTGTTGGAGGTGTAACTGGGAAAGTCAGAGGTGTACCAGGGAGTGTCGGTGGTGTAATGGAGTGTCTGGAGGTGTACCTGGGAGGTATGATGTGCACCCTGGGGAGTGCGTCTGAGGTGTAAATGAGAGTCACAGGAGTACCTGGGAGTGTGGGACGTGCACCTGGGAGTGTGAGAGGTGCACCTGGGAGTGTCTGAGGTGCACCTGGGGAGCATCAGAGGTGTACCTGGGAGTGCCTGGAGGTGCACCTGGGAGTGTCAGAGGTGTACCTGGGAGACAGAGGTGTACCTGAGTGGGGTCAGGGGTGTACCTGGGGAGGCTCAGGGTGCAACTGGAAGCGAAGGAGGTGTAGCTGGGAGGCCAGAGGTGTACTGGGAATGTCAGGAGGTGTACCTGGGAGTGTCCGAGAGTACCTGGGAGTGTCAGAGGAATATCTGGCAGTGTCTGAGGTGCCCTGGGATGTCTGGAGGTGCACCTGGGAGTGTCAGGAGAACCAGGAAGTGCAAGAGGTGCACCTGGGGAGGTTAGAGGCAACAAGAGCAGCCTCAGAGGGCACCTAGGAGGCTCCAGAGGTGCACCGGGGAACATCAGGAGTGCAACCCAGAGCATCGGAGGCCCACTTGGGAGTGTCGGAGGATGTACCTTGGGAGTGTCGGATATGCACCTGGGAGTGTCAGAGGTGTACTCTGAGAGGTCAAATATGTACCTGGGAGAGTCAGGAGTGTCTACTAGGAGTGTCAGGAGGTGTACTTGGGAGACAGGAGGTGAACTAGGGGAGGCTGGGGAGGAGTACCTGGAGGCCAGAGGTGTACCTGGGAGTATCGGAGGTGTACCTGGGAGTGTCAGAGGTGCACCTGGGAGTATCACAGGTGTACCTGGGAGGCCAGGAGTGTGACTGGGAGTGCTCAGGGGTGTAATTTGGGAATGTCAGAGGTGTACCTGGGAGTATCGGAGGTACCTTGGGAGTGTCAGGGAGGTGCACCTGGGAGTACCCAGGTGTAACTGGGAGTGCTCACAGAGGTGTACCTGAATGTCAGAGGTGTACCTGGGGAGGTCAGAGGAGCACCTGGGAGTGTCAGAGGAAGCACCTGGGAGTGTCTGAGGTGTAGCTGGGAGGTCAGGGGAGAAATCCAGGAAGTGTAAGAGGTACCTGGGAGTGTCAGTGGTGTACCTGGGAGTGTCAGTTGTGTACCTAGGAGGCTCAGAGGTGCACTTGGGAGGGTCAGGAGGTGTAAATTTTGGGAGTATCGGAGGTTTTACCTGGGAGGTCGGAGATGTACCTGGGGAGTGGAGGCGTACCTGGGAGGGGCCAGGAGGTGTACCTGGGAGTGTTAGGAGGGGTGTACCTGGGAGTGCCAGAGGTGTTTTCAGGGAGTAACAGAGGTGTACCTGGGCTGTCACAATTGTGTCTGGGAATGTCAGGGTGTACCTGGCAGTGTCAGAGGTGTTCCAGGAGTGTCAGAGATGCAATCTGAGTGTCAGAGGTGTATCTGGGGGTGTCAAGCAGGCTGGTAATCTGGGAATATCGGAAGGTCTTGGGAATATCGGGAGCTGCACCTGGGAAATGTCAGAGGTGTACCTGGGAGTGTCGGAGGTGTACCTGGGGGTGTCACACTGTACCTGGGAATGTCAGAGGTGTACCTGGCAGGCTCAGAGGTGTACCAGGGAGGTCAGAGATGTTCCTGGGAGTGTCAGAGGTGTACCTGGGAGTGTCAGGAGGCACTGGGAGTGTCAGAGGCATACCTGGCAGTGTCAGCAGTGTACTCCAAGAGTGTCAGCGGTGTACCTGGGAGTGTCAGAGGCATGCCTGGGGAGTATCAAAGGTGTAACTGGGAGGTCTGAGGTGTACCCGGGGAGGTCTGAGGCACCTGGGAGTGTCAGACGTGTACCTGGGAGGCCAGAGGTGATCCTGAGTGTCAGAGGTGTACCTGGGAGTGTCAGGAAGTGTAATCTGGAGGGGTCACAGGAGCACCTGGGAGGCTCAGGGGTGTACCTGGGAGGTCAAGGTGTACCTGGGATAAGCTCAGGAGGCAACTGGGAGTGTCTGAGGTGCACCTGGGAGTGTGTGAGGTGCACCTGGGAGGCTGAGGTGCACCTGGGAGGTAAGTGTTGTACCAGGGAGTGTCAGAGGTGTACCTGGGGAGTGCCAGAGGTGTGCCTGGGAGGTCAGTGGTGTACCCAGAATGGTGGAGGTGTACCTGGGAGTGTCTGAGGTGCACCTGGGAGGTATGAGGTGTACCCAGCAGTGTCAGAGGTGTTCCAGGGAGGTCAGATGCACCTGGGAGTGTCAGAGGTATACCTGGGGTGTCAAGCAGCTTGTACCTGGGAATATCTGAAGTGTTCCTGGGAATATCGGAGCTGTACCTGGGAATGTCACAGAGGTGCACCTGGGAGTGTCGGAGGTGCACTGGGGTGTCACACTGTACCTGGGAATGTCAGAGGTGTACCTGGGCAGTGTCAGGAGGTGTACCTACAGGGAGGTCAGAGGCGTTCCTGGGAGTGTCAGAGGTGTACCTGGGAGTGTCAGAGGCACCTGGGAGTGTCAGGAGGTATACCTGGCAGTGTCAGCAGAGCACCTGGCGAGTGTCAGCGGTATACCTGGGAGTATCAAAGGTGTAACTGGGAGTGTCTGAGGTGTACCTGGGAGTGTCTGAGGTGTACCTGGGAGTGTCAGGACGTACCTGGGAGGCTGGGGAGGTGGACCTGAGAGGTCAGGAGGTGCACCTGGGAGGTCAGAAGTGCACCTGGGAGTGTCACAGAGCACCTGGGAGGCCAGAGGTGCACCTGGGAGTGTCTGAGGTGCACCTGGGAGTGTGTGAGGTGCACCTGGGAGCTGGAGGTACCTGGGGGGAGGTAAGTGTTGTAACCTGGGAGGTGTACCTGGGAGTGCCAGAGGTGCCTGGGAGGCCAGGGTGGTGTACCTGGGAATGTCAGAGGTGTACCTGGGAGTGTCTGGAGTGCACCTGGGAGGTATGAGGTGTACCTGGGAGTGTCAGGTGTGTACCCATGGAGGTCAGAGGAGGCCTGGGAGGCCGAGTGTACCTGTGGAGGTCTGAGATGTACCCAGGAGTGTTATGGAGCACCTGGGGAGGCCAGGAGGTGCACCTGCTGGGAGTGTCAGAGTGCACCTGGGAGAGTCAGAAGTGTACCTGGGAGTGTCAGGGTGTACCTGGGAGGTCAGGGTGTAACTGGGAGGTCGGAGGTGCATCTGGGAGGTGGAGAAGCAGACCCAGAGGGGTCTGAGGGGCAACCCTGTGGATGTCGGAGGCATACCTGGGAGCAGTCAGGGCACGTGGAGGTCAGTGGTGCACTGGGGTGTCTCAGGGTTTACCTGGGAGGTCAGAGGTGTGCCTGGGAGGGAGAGGTGCACCTGGGAGTGTCAGCGGTGCACCTGGGGAGGTCTGGAGGTGTACCTGGAGTGCCTGAGGTGTACCTGGAAGTGTCTGGAGGTATCTGGGAGTGTCAAAGACGTACCAGGAGTGTCAGGGCAGTACCTGGAAGTGTCAGTGGAGTACCCAAGCATGTCAGAAGTGTACCTGGGAGTGCCAGGGGTGTACCAGGAGAGCATCAGGAGGAGTACCTGGGAGGTCCGGGGTGCACCCGGAGTGTTGAGGTGTTCCTGGGAGTGTCGGAGGTGCACCCTGGGAGTGCTTCAGGAGGGGTGTACGTGGAGGTCTGAGGCCTACGTGGGAGGCCAGATGTACCTGGGAGTGCCAGAGGTGTACCTGGGAGACCAGTGAGTACCTGGGAGGCGTCAAATGTGTACCTGGGAGTGTCAGGGTGTACCTACATGGTCTGAGGAGTACCTGGGAGGGGTCATACCTGGGAGTGTCGGAGGTGTACCTGGGAGTGCCTGGAGGTGTGTACCTGGGAGTGCTCAGAGGTGTACCTGGGATTATCGGAGGTGCACCAGGGAGTGTCAGAGGTGTACCTGGGAGTATCACAGGTGTACCAGGGAGGCCGGGTGTACCTGGGAGGCCAGGTGTAACTGAAGTGACGGAGGTGTAACTGGGAGTGTCAGAGGTGCACTTGGGAATCGCTCAGAAGTGTACCTGGGAGTGTCAGAGGAGCACCTGGGAGGTTAGATGAGCCCTGGGAGTGTCAGGGTGTAATCTGCGGAGGCTCAGAGGCCCTGGGAGGCGAAGTCTGCCTGGGGAGTGTCGGAGGTGTACCTGGGAGGCCGGAGGTGTACCTGGGAGTGTCTGGAGGAGTACCTGGGAGTGTAAGTGTTGTACCTGGGAGGCCAGTGGGCGCTGTACCAGGGAGGCCAGAGGTGTACCTGGGAGGCCAGAGGTGCACCTGGGAGGCCAGGAGGTGTACCTGGGAGTGCTCAGGAGGTGAACCCAGGGAGGTCAGAGGAGTACCTGAGTGTCAGAGGTGTACCTGGGAGTATCAGGAGTTGTACCTGGAGGCTCAGGGTGTACCTGGGAGTGTCAGGGGTGTAAATGGAAGTGACGGAGGTGTAACTGGGAGGCTCAAAGGTGTACCTGGAGTGTCAGAGGAGTACCTGAGTGTCGGAGGTGTTCCTGAGAGTGTCAGGGTGTACCTTGGGAGTGTCGGAGGTGTAATCTGTATCAATTGGCAGGCCCTGGGAATGTCAGAGGTGCACCTGCAGGCCGAGGTGTACCTCAGGGGGTGTCATCAGAGATGTTACTGGGGAGTCAGGAGGTGCACCTGGGAGGTCAGAGGTGCACCTGCTGTCAGAGGTATACATGGCAGTGTCAGCAGTGCACCTGAGAGTGTCAGCGGTGCACCTGGGAGGCCAGAGGCATACCTGGGAGCATCAAAGGTGTTACTGGGGGTGTCAGAGGTGCACCTGGGAGGTCTGAGGTGCACCTGGGGAGTGCCTGTGGACGTGTACCTGGGAGGTCAGAGGTGATCCTGAGAGCATCAGAGGTGCACCTGGGAGTGTCAGTAGGTACCTGGGAGTGTCACAGGAGTACCTGGGAGGCCAGGGGTGTACCTGGGGAGGCTAGAGGTGTGTACCTGGGAGGTCAGAGGTGCACCTGGGAGGTCTGAGGCACCTGGGAGTGTGTGAGGCACCTGGAGGCCAGAGGTGAAATCCAGGGGAGGTCAGAGGTGTACTCTGGGTGTATCGGAGGTGTACTCTGGGAGTGTTTTCAGAGGTGTAATTGGGAGTATCACAGGTGCATTCTTGGGAGTATCAAGTGGCCTGGGAGTATCACAGGTGCCCTGGGAGGTCAGGGGTGTACTGGGAGTGTCAGGGGTGTAACTGGAAGTGACGGAGGTGTAATTTTGGAGTTTCAGATGTGTACTGGATTGTCAGAGGTACCTGGGAGTGTCTGAGCTGCACTGGGAGGTCTGAGGTGTACCTGGGAGTGTCAGATGAGAACCAGGAAGTGGGAAGAGGTGGCACCTGGGAGTGTCAGTGGGAGCACCTAGGAGTGTCAGAGGTACCTGGGAGTGTCAGAGGTGTACCTGGGAGTATCGTGATAGCTCATCTGGGAGTGCCAGAGGTGCACTAGGGAGGTCAGGAGGTGCAGCCTTGGGAGGTCAGGAGGTGAACTCAGGGAGGCCAGAGGAGTACCTGGGAGGGCAGGTGTACCTGGGAGTATCGGAGGAGGCAATTGGAGTATCGGAGGTGTACCTGGGAATTTCTGAGGTGTACATGGGAGTATCAGAGGTGTATCTGGGATTGTCAGAGGTACCTGGGAGTGTCAGGGTGTAACTGGGAGTGTTGGAGGTGTAACTGGGAATGTCAGAGGTGTACCAGGGAGTGTCGGTGGTGTACTCGGAGTGTCTGAGGTGTACCTGGGAGGTATATGATGGGCACCTGGGAGTGTCTGAGGTGTAAATGAGAGAGTCACAGGAGTACCTGGGGAGTGTGGGACGTGCAATCTGGGAGTGTGAGAGGTGCAATCTGGGAGGTCTGAGGTGTACCTGGGAGTATCAGGAGGGGTACCTGGGGAGGGGCCGGGAGGTGCACCTGGGAGGCTCAGAGGTACCTGGGAGCATCAGAGGTGTGTACCTGGGAGTGTCAGGGGTGTACCTGGGAGGCCAGGGTGCAACCCGGAAGTGAAGGAGGTGTAACTGGAGTGTCAGGAGGTGTACCTGGGAATGTCAGAGGTGTACCTGGGAGTGTCTGAGGTACCTGGGAGTGTCAGGAGGAATATCTGGCAGTGTCTGGAGGTGTACCTGGGAGTGTCTGAGGTGTACCTGGGAGTGTCAGGGAGAACTGAGGCTGCAACAGGTGTACCTGGGAGTGTTAGGAGGTGTAACAAGGAGGTCAGAGGGTAACGCAGGAGTTTCAGAGGTGTACCTTGGGAATATCAGAGGTAAAAACTGGGGAGTATCGGAGGTTTACTTGGGGAGTGCTCTGGAGATGCACCTGGGAGGTCGGAGGCGCACCTGGGAGTGTCAGAGGTGTACCTGAGTGTCAAATATGTACCTGGGAGAGTCAGAGGCTCACTAGGGAGTGTCAGGAGGTGTGCTCTGCGAGTATCAGAGGTGACCAGGGAGTGTCAGGAGGAGCACCTGGGGAGGCTCAGAGGTGTACCTGGGGAGCATCGGAGGGTGTGTACCTGGGAGTGTCAGAGGTACCTGGGAGTATCACAGGTGTACCTGGGAGGCCAGGGAGTGTGACTGGGAGGCTCAGGTGTACCTGGGAATGCCAGGAGGTGTACCTGGAGCATCGGAGGTGCACCTGGAGGCACAGAGGTGTACCTGGGGAGTATCACAGGTGTAACTGGGAGTGTCAGAGGTGTACCTGGGAATGTCAGGAGGTGTCCTCTGGGAGTGTCAGAGGAGCCTGAGTGTCAGAGGTGCACCTGGGAGTGTCTGAGGTGTACCTGGGAGTGTGTGAGGTGTACCTGGGAGGTTGGGGTGTACCTGGGAGTGCTCAGTGTAACTGGGAGTGTCGGAGGTGTATCTGGGAGGTGAGAAGTGTACTGGGAGTGGCCTGAGGTGTACCAGGAGGTCGGAGGTATACCTGGGAGTGTCAGAAGGTACGTGGGGAGTGTCAGTGGTGTACCTGGGGGTGTCTCAGGTTACCTGGGGAGAGTCAGGAGGTGTGCCTGGGAGTGTGAGGTGCACCTGGGAGTGTCAGGCGTGCACCTGGGAGTGTCTGAGGTGTACCTGGGAGATGTCTGGAGGTGTACCTGGAAGTGTCTGAGGTGTACCTGGGAGTGTCAAAGGCACCAGGGAGTGTCAGGGCAGTACCTGGAAGTGTCAGTGAGTACCTAGGCATGTCAGAAGTGTACCTGGGAGTGTCAGGGGTATACCCAGAGTATCAGAGGAGTACCTGGGAGTGTCCGGGGTGTAACTAGGAGTGTTGAGGTGTTCCTGGGAGTGTCGGAGGTGTACCTGGGAGTGTCAGAGGTACCTGGGAGGTCCGAGGTTTACGTGGGAGGTGTCAGATGTGTACCTGGGAGTGTCAGAGGTGCACTGGAGCATCAGTGGAGTACCTGGGAGTGAATGTACCTGAGAGTGTCAGGGGGTGTACCATGGTCTGAGGAGTACCTGGGAGGTTGGGTGTACCTGGGAGTGTCGGAGGTGTTCCTGGGAGTGTCGGAGGTGTAACGGGAGGCTGAGGTACCTGGATTATCGGAGGTGTACCAGCGAGTGTCAGGAGGTGTACCTGGGAGATCACAGGTACCAGGGAGGTCAGGGGTACCTGGGAGTGTCTGGGTGTAACTGGAAGTGACGGAGGTAACTGGGAGTGTCAGAGGTGTACCTGGGAATGTCAGAAGGTACCTGGGAGTGTCAGAGGAGTACCTGGGAGTGTCAGAGGAGTACCTGGGAGTGTCAGGTGTACCTGGGAGTGTCGGAGGTGTACCTGGGAGTGTAAGAAGGTACCTGGGAGGTCGGAGGTACCTGGGAGTGTCGGAGGCACCTGGGAGTGTTAGGAGGTGTAACAAGGAGTGTCAGAGGGGACCTAGGAGTTTCAGAGGGTACCTGGAATATCAGAGGTGTCTGGGAGTATCGGAGGTTTACTGGGGAGTCGGAGATGTACCTGGGAGTGTCTGAGAGGCGTACCTGGGAGTGCTGGAGGTGTACCTGAGAGTGGCAACATGTACCTGGGAGTGTCAGAGGTCACCAGGAGTGTCAGGAGGTACCTGGGAGTATCAGAGGTGAACCAGGGAGTGTCAGAGGAGTACCTGGGAGGTCAGAGGTGTACCTGAGTATCGGAGGTGTACTCAGAGTGCAGAGGTACCTGGGAGTATCACAGGTACCTGGGAGTGTCAGGAGGTGACTGGGAGGTCAGGGGTGTACCTGGGAATGTCAGAGGTGTACCTGGGAGCATCGGAGGTGTACCTGGGAGGTCAGAGGTACCTGAGTATCACAGGTGTAACTGGGAGTGTCAGGAGGTGCACCTGGGAGTGTAAGAAGTGTACCTGGGAGTGTCGAGGTGTACCTGGGAGGTTTGGAGGTGCACCTGGGAGTGTCTGAGGAGTACCTGGGAGTAAGGTGTACCTGGGAGGCCAAAGGTACCAGGGAGGTCAGAGGTGTACCTGGGAGTGTCAGAGGTGTACCTGGGAGTGTCAGAGGGTACCTGGGAGTGTCAGAGGTGAACCAGGAGGTCAGAGGAGTACCGGGAGTGTCAGAGGTGTACCTGGGAGATCAGAGGTACCTGGGAGTGTCAGGGGTGTACCTGGGAGGTCAGGTGTAAATGGAAGTGACGGAGGTGTAACTGGGAGTGTCAAAGGTACCTGGGAGTGTCCAGAGGAGTACCTGGGAGTGCCGGAGGTGTTCCTGAGAGTGTCAGGTGTACCTGGGAGTGCCGGAGGCACCTGGGGTGCCGTCAAGCAATTGTACCTGGGAATGTCAGAGGTGCACCTGGCAGCGTCAGAGGTACCAGGGGTGTCAGAGATGTTCCTGGGAGGTCAGAGGTGCACCTGGGAGTGTCAGAGGTGTACCTGGGAGTGTCAGAGGAAGCATGGCAGTGTCAGCAGTGTAACCTTGAGAGCGTCAGCGGTACCTGGGAGTAACTGGGAGGTATACCTGGGAGTATCAAAGGTGTAACTGGGGGTGTCAGGAGGTGTGACCTGGGAGTGTCTGAGGTGTACCTGGGAGGTCAGACGTGTACCTGGGAGGCTGGGAGGTGATCTGAGCATCAGGAGGTGTACCTGGGGAGGGCACAGTAGTGTGGCCTGGGAGGCTCACAGGAGTACCTGGGAGTGTCAGGGGTGCCTTGGGAGGCCAGGAGGTACCTGGGAGGTCAGAGGTGCACCTGGGAGTGTCTGAGGTGTACCTGGGAGTGTGTGGGTGTGTGGGCCTGGGAGGTCAGAGGTGAACCAGGAGTGTCAGAGGTGTCTTGGGTGCATCGGAGGTGCACCTGGGAGTGTCAGGAGGTGCACCTGGGAGGCTCACAGGTGCATTCAGAGCATCACAGGTGCACTCAGAGCAATCACAGGTGTACCTTGGGAGGTCAGGGTGTACCCTGGGAGTAAGTCAGGGGTGTAATCGAAGCGATCGAGGCCCTGGGAGTTTTGTGAGGTGTACCTCGGATTGTCAGAGGTGTACCTGGGAGTGTCTGAGGTGTACCTGGGAGTGTCTGAGGTGTACCTGGGAGTGTCAAATGAGAAATCCAGGGAAGTGTAAGAGGTGCACCTGGGAGTGTCATGGAGTACCTAGGAGGTCAGAGGTGTACCTGGGAGTGTCAGAGGTGTACCTGGGAGTATCGGAGGTTTTACCTGGGAGTGCCAGAGGTACCAGGAGGTCAGAGGTGTACCTGGGAGTGTCAGAGGTGAACCAGGGAGGCCAGAGGAGCACCTGGGAGTGGCAGAGGCAGGCACCTGGGGAGCATCGGAGGAGCACCTGGGAGCATCGGAGGTGCACCTGGGAATTCCCTGGAGGTGCACATGGGAGCATCAGGAGGTGTATCTGGGATTGTCAGGAGGTGCACCTGGGAGTGTCAGGGTGTAACTGGGAGTGTTGGAGTGTGTAACTGGGAATGCCAGGAGGTGCGCTCAGGGAGTGTCGGTGGTGTACCTCGGAGTGCTGTCTGGAGGTGTACCTGGGAGTGTATGATGTACCCTGGGAGTGTCTGGAGGTACCGAGAGAGTCAACAGAGTACCTGGGAGGTGGGACGTGTAACTGGGAGGTGAGAGGTGCACTGGGGAGTGTCTGGAGGTGTACCTGGGGAGTATCACAGAGGTACCTGGGAGTGTCGGAGGTGCACCTGGGAGTGTCAGACGTGTACCTGGGAGCATCAGAGTGTGTACCTTGGGAGTGTCAGGGGTGCACCTGGGAGGTCAGGGGTGCAACTGGAAGTGAAGGAGGTAACTGGGAGTGTCAGAGGTGTACCTGGGAATGTCAGAGGTGTACCTTGGGAGTGTCTCGAGGAGTACCTGGGAGGTCAGAGTGAATATCTGGCAGTCTGAGGTGCACCTGCTGCCTTGAGGTACCTGGGAGTGCCAGGAGAACCAGGAAGTGTGGGTGAGGCACCTGGGAGTGTGTTAGGAGGTGCAAACAAGGAGTGTCAGGAGGGGTACCTAGGGAGTTTCAGAGGTGTAATTCTGGGAATATCAGAGGTGTAAATCTGGGAGAATGGAGGTTTACTTGGGAGTGTCGGAGATGTACCTGGGAGTGTCGGATAGCGTACCTGAGTGTCAGAGGGTGTACCTGAGAGTGTCAAATATGTACCTGGGAGAGTCAGGAGGTCCACCAGGGAGTGTCAGAGGTGCACCTGGGAGTATCAGGAGGTGAACCAGGGAGGCCAGAGGAGGTCTGGGGAGGAGGTGTACCTGGGAGCATCGGAGGTAAAAACCTGGGAGTGTCAGGAGGTGTACCTGGGAGTATCACAGGTGTACCTGGGAGTGTCAGGAGTGGACTCGGGAGTGTCAGGGGTGTACCTGGGAATGTCAGAGGTGTACCTGGGAGTATCGGAGGTACCTGGGAGTGTCAGGAGGTGTAACTGGGAGTATCACAGTTGTAACTGGGAGTGTCAGGAGGTGTACCTGGGAATGTCAGAGGTGTGGCACCTGGGAGGTCAGGAGGAGCACCTGGGAGTGTCGTGAGGAGCACCTGGGAGGTCTGAGGTGTACCTGGGAGGCTCAGGGGAGAACCAGGAAGGTAAGAGGTGTACCTGGGAGTGTCAGCGGTAAAACCTGGGATGTCAGTCAGGTACCCAGGAGTGCTCAGGAGGTGCACCTGGGAGTGCTCAGAGGTCACCTGGGAGGGGTTCTGAGATGCACCTGGGAGTGTCGGAGGCGCAACCTGAGAGTGTCAGGAGGTGTACCTGGGAGTGTTAGAGGTGTACCTGGGATGCCTGTAGCACCTGGGAGTGCCAGGAGGTGTACAGGGAGGCCAGGAGGTACCTGGGGCTGTCACAATTGTACCTGGGAATGTCAGGGTGTACCTGGCAGTGTCAGAGGTGTTCCAGGGAGGTCAGGAGATGTACCTGGGAGGTCAGGAGGTGCACCTGGGAGGTCACAGCTGTACCTGGGAATATCGGAAGTGTTCCTGGGAATATCGGAGCTGCACCTGGGAACGTCTCAGAGGTAAAAACTTGGGAGGGTCGGAGGGGTGTAAATTGGGGTGTCACACCAGGCCTGAATGTCAGGAGGTGTACCTGGCAGTGTCAGAGGTGTACCAGGGAGTGTCAGAGATCCTGGGAGTGTCAGAGGTGTACCTGGGGAGTGTCAGAGGTGCACCTGGGAGTGTCAGAGGTATACCTGGCAGTGCTCAAGCAGAGTACCTAAGAGTGTCATGTACCTGGGAGGTCAGGGTATACCTGGGAGCATCAAAGGTGTAACTGGGAGTGTCTGAGGTGTGTACCTGGGAGAGTGTCTGAGGTGCACCTTGGGAGGTCAGATGCACCTGGGAGTGCTCAGAGTGTACCCAGGAGTGTCACAGGAGTACCCTGGGAGTGCTCAGGGGTGTGCACCTGGGAGTGTCAGAGGCACCTGGAGTGTCAGGAGGCACCTGGGAGTGTCTGAGGTGGCACCTGGGAGGTGTGGAGGTGCACCTGGGAGTGCTGAGGTGTACCTGGGAGTGTAAGTGTTGTACCTGGGAGTGTCAGGAGGTGCACCTGGGAGGCCAGAGGTGCCTGGGAGGTCAGTGGTGTACCTAAATGTCAGGAGGTGGGCACCTGGGAGTGTCTTGAGGTGTACCTGGGGAGTGTATGAGGTGCACCTGAGGCCAGGTGTGGCACTATGGAGGTCAGAGGAGTACCTGGGAGTGTCAGAGGTGTACCTGTGGAGTGTCAGGAGATGTGCACTAGGGAGTGTCAGTGAGTACCTGGGAGGTCAGGAGGCACCTGGGAGTGTCAGGAGGTACCTGGGAGAGTCAGAAGTGTACCTGAGGCCAGGTGCACCTGGGAGTGTCAGGGTGTAACTGGGAGGTCGAGTGTATCTGGGAGGTGAGAAGTGTGTCTGGGAGCGTCTGAGGTGGCACCCAGAGTGCTCTGGAGGCCACCTGGGAGTGCCTCACTGTGAAGTGCAATGGAGGTCAGTGTGGTGCACCTGGGAGTGTCTCAGGCTCACCTGGGAGGTCAGGAGGTGCCTGGGAGTGTGAGAGGCACCTGGGAGTGTCAGCGGTTTGGCCTGGGAGTGTCTGAGGTGTACCTGGGAGTGTCTGAGGTGCACTGAAGTGTCTGGAGGTGTACCTGGGAGTGTCAAAATAGCACTCAGGAGGCCAGGCAGTAACCTGGAAGTGTCAGTGGAGCACCTGGGCATGTCAGAAGTGCACCTGGGAGCAAGCTCAGGGGTGCACCAGAGAGTATCAGGAGGAGGCCTGGGAGAGTCCGGGGTGTGTGTACCTGGGGAGGTTGGAGTGTTCCTGGGAGGTCGGAGGTGCACCCAAGGCCAGAGGTGCACCTGGGAGTGTCAGAGGTCTACGTGGGAGGTCAGATGGGCACTGGGAGTGTCAGGAGGGGTGTACCTGGGAGTATCAGTGAGTACCTGGGAGGCCAAATGCACTGGAGTGTCAGGGTGTACCATGGTCTGAGGAGTACCTGGGAGTGTCAAGTGGGTGTACCTGGGAGTGTCGGAGGTGTACCTGGGAGTGTCGAGGTGTACCTGGGAGTGTCAGAGGTGTACTCTGGGACATCGGAGGTGTACCAGGGAGTGTCAGGAGGTGTACCTTGGGAGTATCACAGGTGTACCAGGGAGTGTCAGGGGTGTACCTGGGAGGTCAGGGGTGTAACACTGGAAGTGACGGAGGTGTAACTGGGAGTGTCAGAGGTGCACCTGGGAATGTCAGAAGTGCACCTGAGTGTCAGAGGAGTGCCTGGGAGTGTTAGAGGAGCACCTGGGAGTGTCAGGTGTACCTGGTGAGTGTCAGAGGTGCACCTGGGAGGGGCTAGCTGCACTGGGAGGTCGGAGGTGCACTGGGATGTCGGAGGTGTACCTGGGAGTATCTGAGAGTACCTGGGAGTGTAAGGTTGTACCTTGGGAGTGTCAGTGCTAAAATTAGAGTGTCAGAGGTAAGGCACCTGGGAGGCCAGAGGTGTACCTGGGAGACAGGTGTACTCTGGGAGGCCGGGAGGGTGAACCAGGGAGTGTCAGAGGAGTACCTGGGAGTGTCAGAGGTGTACCTGGGAGTACTGAGTTGTACCTGGGATGTCAGGGGTGTACCTGGGAGTGTCAGGTGTAAATGGAAGTGACGTGTGTAACTGGGAGGTCAAAGGTGTACCTGGGAGTGTCAGAGGAGCACCCAGAGTGTCGGAGGTGTTCCTGAGAGTGTCAGGGTGCACCTGGGAGGCCTGGAGGTGCACCTGGGGGGTAAATACAATTGTACCTGGGAATGAGGTGTACCTGGCAGTGTCAGAGGTGTACCAGGGGGTGTCAGATGTTCCTGGGAGTGCTCAGAGGTGTACCTGGGGAGTGTCAGAGGTGTACCTGGGAGGCTCAGGAGGCATACATGGCAGTGTCAGCAGTGTACCTGAGGCAAGGCCAAGGTGTACCTGGGAGTGTCAGGAGGTATACCTGGGAGCCTGTGCTGCGTAACTGGGGGTGGCTCAGAGGTGTACCTGGGAGTGTCTGAGGTGTACCTGGGAGGCTGTGACGTGTACCTGGGAGTGTCAGAGGTGATCCTGAGAGCATCAGAGGTGTACCTGGGAGTGCCAGTAGTACCTGGGAGTGTCACAGAGTACCTGGGAGCAAGTCAGGGTGTACCTGGGAGGTCAGAGGTGTACCTGGAGTGTCAGAGGTGAATCTGGGAGTGTCTGAGGTGTACCTGGGAGTGTGTGTGTGTGAGGTGCACCTGGGGAGGTCAGAGGTGAACCAGGGAGTGTCAGAGGTGTACCTGGGTGTATCGGAGGTACTTGGGAGTGTCAGAGGTGTAATTTGGGAGTATCACAGGTGGTAATTTGGGAGTATCACAGGTGTAATTTGGGAGTATCACAGTGTACTGGGAGGCCAGGGGTGTACCTGGGAGTGTCAATAGGGGTGTAACTGGAAGACGGAGGTAATTTTGGGAGCCAGAGGTGTACCTCGGATTGTCAGAGGTGTACTTGGGGGAGTGCCTGAGGTGTGCACTGGGAGGTCTGAGGTGTACTCTGGGAGGTCAGGATGAGAACCAGAAGTAAGAGGTGTGTACCTGGGAGTGTCAGCGGTGGTGCACTGGAGGTCAGTGGAGCACGGAGGCCGAGGTGCACCTGGGAGGTCAGAGGTGCACCTGGGAGCATCGGGAGGCCTAATTCCGGGGAGGCCGGATGTACCTGGGAGTGTCGGAGGCACTCTGGGAGTGTAAGAGGTGCACTGGGAGTCTTGAGGTGTACCTGGGAGTGTCAGAGGTGTACCTGGGAGTGCCAGGAGGTGTACTAGGGAGTGCCTGAGTGTAATGGGAGTGTCATTGGGAGGTGAACCAGGAGGCCGAGGAGTACCTGGGAGGCAGATGTGTACCTGGGAGACCGGAGGTGTGGCTCTGGGAGACTGGAGGTGTACCTGGGAATTTTGAGGTGTACATGGGAGTATCAGAGGTGTATCTGGGATTGTCAGAGGTGTACTCTGGGAGTGTCAGGGTGTAACTGGAGTGTTGGAGGTGTAACTGGGAATGCTCGGGGAGGTGTACCAGGGAGTGTCGTGGTGGTGTAATCTCGGAGGTCTGATGTGCACCTGGGAGTGTATGATGGTGCACTCTGGGAGGTCTGGGAGGTGTAAATGAGAGAGTCACAGGAGGCCTGGGAGTGTGGGACGTGTACCTGAAAGTGTGAGAGGTGTACCTGGAGGCCTGAGGTGTACTCTGGATTATCAGAGGTGTACCTGGGAGTGTCGGAGGTGCACCTTGGGAGTGTCAGAGGTGTACTCTGGGAGTATCAGGAGGTGTACCTGGGAGGTTAGGGGTGTACCTGGGAGTGTCAGGGGTGCAACTGGAAGTGAAGGAGGTGTAACTGGGAGTGTCAGAGGTGTACCTGGGAATGCTCAAAGGTGTACCTGGGAGTGTCTGAGGAGTACCTTGGGACTGCCAGGGAGGAATATCTTGGCAGTGTCTGAGGTGTACCTGGGAGTGTCTGAGGTACCTGGGAGTGTCAGGAGAATCCAGGAAGCAAGAGGTGGCAATCTTGGGAGTGTTAGAGGTGTGAACTGGGTTGAGCAGTCAGAGGGCACTTAGAGCTCAGGAGGTAAAAACTGGAATATCAGAGGCGCACTGGGAGTATCGGAGGTTTACTTGGGAGGTCGGAGATGTACCTGGGAGTGTGGAGTGCACCTGGGAGTGCTCAGAGGTGCACCTGAGAGTGGTGATGCGTGCCTGCAGAGCTGAGGTCTACCAGGAGGTCAGAGGTGCACCTGGGAGTATCAGGAGGTGAACCAGGAGGTCAGAGAGCACCTGGGAGTGTCAGGAGGCGTACCTGGGAGCATCGGGAGGTGCCCGGGAGTGTCAGGGGAGGTGTACCTGAGTATCACAGGCGTACCTGGGAGGCCAGAGGTGACTGGGAGGGGCCAGGGGTGTAACTGAAGTGACGGAGGTGCACCGGGAGGCTCAGAGGTGTACCTGGGAAATGTCAGAGGCACTGGGGAGGTCAGAGGAGCAATCTAAGGTTAGAGGAGCACCTGTGGGGTGCACCTGGGAGTTCAGAGGTGCACCTGGGAGTGTCAGAGGTGCACCTGGGAGGCCTGAGGCACCTGGGAGTGTCTGAGGGGTGCACCTGGGAGGCCAGGAGAACCAGGAAGGTAAGAGGTGTACCTGGGAGTGTCAGCGGTGTAACTTGGAGGCTGGGGTTGTGTACCTAGGAGGCCACAGTGTGTACCTGGGAGGCCCAGGAGGTGCACCTGAGCATCGGAGGTCACCTTGGGAGGCCGGAGATGTACCTGGGAGTGTCGGAGGGGGCGTACCTGGAGTGTCAGAGGTGTACCTGGGAGTGTTAGAGGTGTACCTGGGAGGTCAGAAGGCACCTGGGAGTGCCAGGAGGTGTACCAGGGAGCCTGAGGTGCACCTGGGCTGTCACAATTGTACCTGGAATGTCAGGGTGTACCTGGCAGTGTCAGAGGTGTTCCAGGAGTACCAAAGATGCAAATCTGGGAGGTCAGGAGGTGTACCTGGGGGTGTTGGTGTACCGGGAATATCGGAGGTGTTCCTGGGGAATATCGAAGCCGGTACCTGGGAATGTCAGAGGTGTACCTGGGAGTGTCGGAGTGTACCTGGGGTGTCACAATCTGTACCTGAATGTCAGAGGCACCTGGCAGTGGCCAGCGTGTACCAGGGAGGCCGATGTTCCTGGAAGTGTCAGAGGTGTAAATCTGGGAGTGTCAGAGGTGTACCTGGGGAGTGTGCCGTGAGGCATACCTGGCAGGTCAGCAGTGTACCTAAGAGGCCAGCGGTGTAACTTGGGGAGCCTGAGGCATACCTGGGAGTATCAAAGTGTAACTGGGAGTGTCTGAGGTGTACCTGGGAGGTCTGAGGTGCACCTGGGAGGCCAGACGTAATCTGGGAGGCCAGAGGTGATCTCGGAGGAGGTCAGAGGTGTACCTGGGAGTGTCAGGAAGGCACCTGGGAGTCACAGGAGCACTGGGAGGTCAGGGGTGTACCTGGGAGGTCAGAGGTGTACCTGGGAGGCCAGAGGTGCACCAGGGAGTGCCCCTGAGGCACCTGGGGGAGCGTGGGCAGGTTGTACCTGGGAGGCCGTGAGGTACCTGGGAGTGCCAGAGGTGTACCTGGGAGGCTCAGTGGTGTACCTGGGAATGTCAGAAGTGTACCTGGGAGTGTCTGAGGTGTACCCTGGGAGTGCATGAGGTGTACCTGGGAGGCCAGGTGTGTACCATGGAGGTCAGAGGAGCACCTGGGAGTGTCAGGAGGTGCACCTGTTAGTGTCAGAGATATACCAGGGAGTGTCAGTGGAGTACCTGGGAGTGCTGTCAGAGGTGCACCCGGGGAGGCCTGTGAGGGGTGCACCGGGAGAGCCAGAAGGCACCTGGGAGGCCAGGAGTGCACCTGGAGTGGTGCAACTGGGAGTGTCGGAGGTGTATCTGGGAGTGTGGAGAAGTGCACCTGGGAGTGTCTGAGGTGTACCTGTGAGTGTCGGGAGGGGTATACCTGGGAGTTAGCCGAAGGCACGTGGGAGTGGGCTGTGGTGTACCTGGGAGCGTCTCAGGTCACCTGGGAGTGTCAGAGGTGTACCTGGGAGTGTCAGAGGTGTACCTGGTAGTGTCAGAGGTGAACTAGGAGTGTCAGGAGGAGCACCTGGGAGGTCAGGAGGTGTACCTGGGAGCATCAGAGCTGTACCTGGGAGGCCAGGGGTGCACCTGGGAGTGTCAGGGGTAAATGGAAGTGACGGAGGTGTAACTGGGAGGTCAAAGGTGTACCTGGGAGGTCAGAGGAGCACCTGGGAGTGTCGGAGGTGTTCCTGAGGCCTGGGTGTACCTGGGGAGTGTCGGAGGTGCACCTGGGTGTCACACCTGGTCTGGGAATGCTTCAGAGGTGCACCTGGCAGGCCAGGAGGTGTACCAGGGGGTGTCAGAGATGTTCCTGGGAGTGGGGTCAGAGGTGTACCTGGGGAGTGTCAGGAGGTACCTGGAGGCTGAGGTATAAGGCAGTGTCAGCAGTGTACCTGAGAGGCCTGGGGCGTGGTGTACCTGGGAGGCTAGGAGGCATACCTGGGAGCATCAAAGGTGTAACTGGGGTCAGAGGTGCACTGGGAGTCTCGAGGTGCACCTGGGAGTGTCAGACGTACCTGGGAGGTCAGGAGGTGATCCTGAGAGTACTGTGAGTGCACCCGGGAGTGTCAGTAGTGTACCTGGGAGTGTCACAGAGTAATCTGGGAGGTCAGGGGTGCCACCTGGGAGTGTGAGGTGCACCTTGGGGAGCAAGCCAGAGGTGCACCTGGGAGTGTCTGAGGTGTACTCCTGGGGAGTGTGTGGAGGCACCTGGGAGGCCTGTGAGGTGTACCAGAGTGTCAGAGGTGCACCTGGGCGTGTTCGCTGAGGTGTACCTGGGAGGTGAGGTGTACCTGGGAGTGTCAGAGGTGAACCAGGGAGTGTCAGAGGTGTACCTGGGTGTATCGGAGGTGTACCTGGGAGTGTCAGAGGTGTACCTGGGAGTATCACAGGTGTACCTGGGAGTATCACAGGTGTACCTTGGAGTGACAGGGGTGTACCTGGGAGTGTCAGGGGTGTAACTGGAAGTGACGGAGGTGTCCCTGGGAGTTTCAGAGGTGTACCTCGGATTGTCAGAGGTGTAACTGGGAGTGTCTGAGGTGTACCTGGGAGTGTCCGAGGTGTACCTGGGAGTGTCAGATGAGAACCAGGAAGTGTAAGAGGTGTACCTGGGAGTGTCAGCGGTGTACCTGGGAGTGTCAGTGGAGTACCTAGGAGTGTCAGAGGTGTACCTGGGAGTGTCAGAGGTGTACCTGGGAGTGTCGAGATGCACCCTCTGGGGAGTGCCTGAGCACCTGGGAGTGCAAGAGTGTACCTGTGGAGTCTTAGGAGGTGTACCTGGGAGTGTCAGAGGTGCAATCTGGGAGGCCAGAGGCGTACCTCTGTGGGAGGCTCAGAGGTGTACCTGGGAGTGTCAGAGGTGAACCAGGGAGTGTCAGAGGAGTACCTGGGAGTGGCAGATGTGTACCTGGGAGTATCGGAGGTGTACCTGGGAGTATCGGAGGTGTACCTGGGAATTTCTGAGGTGTACATGGGAGTATCAGAGGTGTATCTGGGATTGTCAGAGGTGTACCTGGGAGTGTCAGGGGTGTAACTGGGAGTGTTGGAGGTGTAACTGGGAATGTCAGAGGTGTACCAGGGAGTGTCGGTGGTGTACCTCGGAGTGTCTGAGGTGTACCTGGGAGTGTATGATGTGTACCCTGGGAGTGTCTGAGGTGTAAATGAGAGAGTCACAGGAGTACCTGGGAGTGTGGGACGTGTACCTGAAAGTGTGAGAGGTGTACTTGGAAGTGTCTGAGGTGTACCTGGGAGTATCAGAGGTGTACCTGGGAGTGTCGGAGGTGCACCTGGGAGTGTCAGAGGTGTACCTGGGAGTATCAGAGGTGTACCTGGGAGTGTCAGGGGTGTACCTGGGAGTGTCAGGGTGCAACTGGAAGTGAAGGAGGTGTAACTGGGAGTGTCAGAGGTGTACCTGGGAATGTCAAAGGTGTACCTGGGAGTGTCCGAGGAGTACCTGGGAGTGTCAGAGGAATATTTGGCAGTGTCTGAGGTGTACCTGGGAGTGTCAGAGAAGTACCAGCGAGTGTCAGAGGAGGCACCTGGGAGTGGAGGTGGTACCTGGGGAGTGTGTGAGGGGTGTACCTGGAGTGTCGGGAGGGTACCTGGGAGTGTGAGAGGTGTACCTGGGAGTGTGTGAGGTGTACCTGGGAGAGTCTGAAGTGTACCTGGAAGTGTCTGAGGTGTACATGGAGTGTCAACGGTGTACCTGGCAGTGTCAGCGGTGTATCTGGGAGTGTCAGCGGTGTACCTGGGAGTGTCAGAGGTATACCTGGGAGAATCAGAGGTGTACCTGGGAGTGTCAGAGGGGTACCTGGGAGTGTCAAAGGTGTACCTGGGAGTGTCAGAGGTGTACCTGGGAGTGTCGGATGTGTTCATGAGAGTGTCAGGGGTGTACCTGGGAGTGTCAGATGTGTACCTGGGAGTGTCAGAGGTGTACCTGGGAGTGTCAGAGGAGTCCCTGGGAGTGTTAGAGGAGTCTCTGGGAGTGTCAGGGGTGTACTTGGGAGTGTCAGAGGTGTACCTGGGAGTGTCTGAGGTGTACCCGGGAGTGTCTGAGGTGTACCTGGGAATGTCAGAGGTGTACCTGGGAGTCAGAGGTGTACCTGGGAGTGTCAGAGGAGTACCTGGGAAGTTCCCCCTTGTCTGGAGAATTAGTGGGAGTTTACATTTGTGGGTGGGTGGGTTGGCGGGCAGGTGATGGGTGTGTGAGCGGATTGAAGAACTGAAGGAGTTTAGCTTTGTGGAGGTTACACACCGGCAGCTATCTTACGTACAGTACGCCTAAGCGCTGGTGTGAGTTACCTAATATAAAAAGCATTGCGGTAATTCAAACACACGTAGCACCGTAGCTTATGGTGTGAGGCGGAGTTACTCTTGCTGCTGGTGTCAGTGTAGCTCTCACACATGTCGATTTAATCCGAGAAATGGTGACTTACACCTTCAGATACGACAAAATTTTGTACATTAAAATGTTTAACATCCATAATATTAACTATAATAATAATAATGATGATGATGATGATGATGATGATATGATAGTATTATTATTATTATCATCAATACTACTACTGCCATCTCAGCCTCTCTGATAGATTATTATCTTCGTCTGAAACATCGAGAAGATCCTCCCCACCACTTGGGGGAGGATCTTATGATCTAGTTTGGGGAGGATCTTCATGATCGCCCAGTCGCTCATCTGAAGATCCACCCCCTAACCTAACCTAACCTAGCCAAACCTAACCTAACCTAACCAAACCTAACCTAACCTAACCAAACCTAACCCAACCAAACCCAACATAACCCAACCAAACCTAACCTAACCTAACCTAACCCAACCTAACCTAACCAAACCTAACCTAACCCAATCCTAACCCAACCAAACCAAACCCAACCCAACCTAACCAAACCCAACCAACCTAACCAAACCAACTTAACCCAACTCAACCCAACCTAACCTAACCAAACCTGTCTAATCCTCCCCCCAAACCTACTTGGGGGGGAAGATCTTCATATGATCTAGCCTGGGGGAGGATCTTCAGTTGGATACTTGGGGAAGATCTTCATATGATCC
>NW_024745608.1:0-19114 GCF_018991925.1 Homarus americanus | reverse complement strand
TATTGACCTACTCATTCACTGCCGTAGAAATATTTACTTCTAACAGGTTTCTATATGGTTCCCGGTCATTATAATACGACCTTGTAAAATCAAATGATCTAAATTAAACTAAACGTATCCAAATTAAACTTATTAGCTAACAAATCCTTCTAAAACACGATATATGTAAATCAAAAGTTCTAAATTCAACTTAACTTATCGTAATATAACTATTATAACTAAACCATTTTAATTAAACCTAACCTAAACACCTCAAGTGCCACAAACAGAAGGAAAAAAACACCTTTAATATTATCGTGTAAGAAGCCCCTGTAACCCACTAACTCAAGGTAATGCATCTATATCAATCTACCTGCGTCGGAAGCTCTATACGTGACTATGATCGTTACCCACTGCTGGAGAACATTTATACTTCTATAATTACCCCTGGAGAAACAATGCACCAATTTACGATTTATTTATTTTATTTTTCATTTATTTTTTATTCTTGGTCCATACTGTAAACACCGCCCGCTTGTGAGTCCCGTCAGCCATTTTGTTCAAACTTTCGGGGATTCTAAAATAAACTATAAATAAATAAATAAATAAATAAATAAAACAAGCATCTTTTGTTTTTCTAACCCATGAGCTGTGAGTCTTCATTATATACTTCAACATTACTGTAAACTAAGGCTAAAGAGGGTGTGTACAGTACTAGTGGAGCCAAGACGAGAAGGTATTTCAAATCCCTAAAGGGTTTTTACAAGTGGAGAGTCTTACAAGTGGAGGGTCTTACAGGTGGAGGGTCTTACAAGTGGATGGTCTTACAGGTGGAGGATTTTAATAAGGATAAATACAGCAAGTCTTACAGTTGAATCAGCCAAGTCGAAGAAAACTCTTAAGAGTCATGTAACTTCTACCTGATGTTACCTGTAATCAAGCTAAGGTATATGTAAGAAGAATATTATCTCGTTACTATCCATTCCTCTTCCACTATCCTGCGAGATGGTGTATTAATAGGCACAGATACTCATGATAAAGAAGGAATAAAGAGAGAGACGCAAGATACCTATAAAATGCGACAGAATATACCTACACATGCGTAATCCTAACCCATCCCAACCCAACCCAACCCTATCCTACCCTCAGCTTCACCACAGTACACAAAGTCATTCTTGGTATCAGAGTGACGCATAAACACCCTGTATCGCCTAAGACACATTTGAATCGGATGGTTCGTTGACGGTTTTATTTCTTCGGTATAAACCAGTGAAGCAATTAGTTCGTGGGAACAGCGAGTCAAAATACTTCATATCAGCTTCGTTTACGACCTCCAGCTGATATTTACTTCTGTTGTCTATATCAATCACATTTTATAATGAAAACAAAAATATGGTTAGTTACTTATAAATGAAAATAAATCATACTTAGATACTTAGGAGTGGGGAAAAAAGATGCTTAAGATACTTAAAAATGAAAACACTCTTTGATACTTAAATTAGGACAAAATAAACGGACATAAAGATTTAACTATGAGCGGTGGATATTACGACATGTACCGGCTATCAATACAGAGGCGCTATTTAGCCGTGAAGTTCTCTCAGAAACCCAACAAGACAATATGTGGTCACGTAAAAATTTCAGGTTAATTTTTAACACCATCCGTCATTTTAAACCTTGGCACCTGTAAATTAAGAAAATATATGGTGATATTTTTTCTGATGGGATAAAGGTCGTATTTGTCCAGAGAAGTAAGAGAGGAAAAAAAATCACTTGAGAGGCATGACGCACAGAGTGTCTAAGGTGATAAAAGATCGTATACTACCATTTGGGTTTTCAAATTAAGTTCATTACATAAAATATCAAACTCATAAAGATTACAAAAGAACAGAACACCATGAGCTCTCTACAGCTATTGTCAGCTGTCAATATGCTGATGTACAGAAGCTACACAATGTTATTGGTGACTGTAATCCCAGGAAAATGATGCTCTTATAAACTTGGTAACTGGAGCTGTAATGCCAGAAAATGCCAAATATGACAATCTATGTGCATATGAAGTTGGAAGACAAAATTATGAAAATTTTGTCAAGGAACGTATTGTTGGTCCATTGAGCATCTGGGAAAAGCTATCCAAGGTTAATCTACTGTCGTGGAAAGCAGCAAATAAGACTTCAACCATCAAATTGTTATCACAAGTTATAGAACTTAAGCAGGACATACAGTATATGCATCACAGAAGGGCAGCACTGTACATATCAAGTCACCAGACACTGATGTGTTTGGCATATTAAAGCAACCTCAACTTGGAGAAAATACAAGTATGATAACAGGAACTGGTGAGCGACGACACATTGGGCAGAGAGCCTTACAGGTTTCCATGCCTTCACAGGATCTGACTGCATTGGAAAATTTGTTGGCAAAGGAAAGAAAGCATGTTGGAGCACTTTGATGAAATCTAACACAAAAGTCCTAGATGCATTCAAGATGCTGAGTAGACCAAATGCCCTCCAGCAGACATGTACAGTATATTGATCTAGAGGAATTTGTATTTAAGCTCTACTGTCCACGAATGACTTTCACTAAACTGTCAAAACTTAGATGGCATCTCTTCAAGATAACGCAGGCAGAAGCTGGAGAACTACCAGCGACTGCAGCAACTCTAAAGTATCATATATTGAGAGGAAGGTATTAAGCTCTTCTGTGGTCTTGTGATGCAGACAGTGAAATGCTTTCACAATTAGAGCATAGCTGGAAGATTGACAATGACTGTTTCATACTAGTAATATCAGACCAATCACCAGCTCCAGAAGCAATCACAGAACTTGTTAAATGTGGATGTGGCGTCAGGAAATGTGGATCATTGTCATGTTCATACAGAAAGAATCAGAAAGAATAGCATGACATGCACCGAGATGTGTAACTGTCAAGCAGATGATGAGAAATGCCTAAACAAGGTGAAGGAATCTGTTGTACACAGAAGACTCTAATGACGAGGACTGAAGCAATGTCGTAAATAATAACTTGTGACTTGTATACACATGATATATAACACTACAAACTTTTAATAAATATAAAACGGTGGTTCTAAGCTTTTCAGATAATGGTAATAAGTATATGTTTAATTTCCAGTATTTGTCTTTAGCAATTAATTTTACTTACTGCAATCTCTTCTTTGCCAGAGACAGGATGGCATATATGAGCAGCCATGTTTGTAACACACTTAAGATATTATAACAGCATTCATAATATATTAAGTTAAATTGTAATGATATAATACTACATGTTCATAGGTTATTAGTCATGTTTTAAGTTACTTAGGAGTTAATGGTAATACGTCTGTGGTTCATTACGCCGCTCTTTGATAAAACTTCTTTAATGGCATAAAACTTATAATAAACCGTTCAGAAAAAATTACACCACAGTTCCTTAACATAGTTTATAAGGATTATTACGATGTATGGTGTCAAAAATTAACATAAAATTTTTACGGGATTACTTAAGCTCCTACACTAAAACCTGCCGACCTAACCTAACCTTTTTTACCCACCTCCACCTACTTACCTAACCTGACATAATCTAACCAAACCTGACATAATCTTACCTAACCTGACATTATCTAACCTAACCTGATATAATCTAACCTAACCTGACATAATCTAACCTAACCTGACGTAATCTAACCTAACCTGACATAATCTAACCTAACCTGACATAATCTAACCTAACCTGACATAATCTAACCTAACCTGACATAATCTAACCTAACCTGACATAATCTAACCTAACCTGACATAATCTAACCTAACCTGACGTAATCTAACCTAACCTGACGTAATCTAACCTAACCTGACATAATCGAACCTAACCTGACATAATCGAACCTAACCTCCCCGTCTGACATAAGCTAACCTAATCAAACCTAACTTTCCCACCTACCGACCGTAACCTATCTACTTATTACCTACCTAACCTAACTTAACTTAATCCAACCTGGCGTGATCTAACCTAACCTATTGAAACTTAACTTAACCACCTACCTCATCTAACACCACTTTGTAATCTCTTTGCACTGCCGCTCACAGGATGAGTATGGGGGGCACAATAAACTAGCCTCTAACTGGCAAAATTAACAAAACTAACCTAACCTAACCCAACCTGACTTTACCTAACCTGATCTGATCTATCCAACTTAAACACCTTAGAATATATAATAAAGCCGCTAGGTTAATTTAGGCTAAATATGGTTGATTCATATTTCGTTTTGACAGAAATTCCCGGCAAAATAACGTATCTATATTGAGAACCACCGCCATGTTGGTTCCACGTTAACAAGACACGGATACACTACAGAATAACCCGCGTTCGTTTAACCTCAATTACTACAGTTTACTTTATAATCTTACTTCACAATCTTCACTACATCTCACTTCACAATCTTCACTACATCTCACTCCACAATCTTCACTACATCTCACTTCACAATCTTCACTACATCTCACTTCAAAATCTTCACTACATCTCACTTCACAATCTTCACTACATCTCACTTCACAATCATCACTACATCTCACTTCACAATCTTTACCACATCTTACTTCACAATCTTTACCACTTCTTACTTCACAATCTTCACTACATCTCACTTCACAATCTTCACTACATCTCACTTCATAATCTTCACCACATCTAACCTCACAATCTTCACTACATCTCACTTCACAATCTTCACTACATCTCACTTCACAATCTTCACTACATCTCACTTCACAATCTTCACTACATCTCACTTCACAATCTTCACTACATCTCACTTTACAATCTTCACCACATCTCACTTCACAATCTTCACTATATCTCACTTCACAATCTTCACTACATCTCACTTCACAATCTTCACCACATCTCACTTCACAATCTTCACTACATCTCACTTCAAAATCTTCACTACATCTCACTTCACAATCTTCACTACATCTCACTTCACAATCTTCACTACATCTCACTTCACAATCTTCACTACATCTCACTTCACAATCTTCACCACATCTCACTTCACAATCTTCACTACATCTCACTTCACAATCTTCACTACATCTCACTTCACAATCTTCACTACATCTCACTTCACAATCTTCACTACACCTCACTTCACAATCTTCACTACATCTCACTTCACAATCTTCACTACATCTCACTTCACAATCTTTACCACATCTTACTTCACAATCTTTACCACTTCTTACTTCACAATCTTCACTACATCTCACTTTACAATCTTCACTACATCTCACTTAATAATCTTCACCACATCTCACTTCACAATCTTCACTACATCTCACTTCATAATCTTCACTACATCTCACTTCACAATCTTTCACTACATCACACTTCACAATCTTCACCATATCTCACTTCACAATCTTTACTACATCTCACTTCACAATCTTCACTACATCTCACTTCACAATCTTCAATACATCTCACTTCACAATCTTCACTACATCTCACTTCACAATCTTTCACTACATCACACTTCACAATCTTCACCATATCTCACTTCACAATCTTTACTACATCTCACTTCACAATCTTCACTACATCTCACTTCACAATCTTCACTACATCTCACTTCACAATCTTCACTACATCTCACTTCACAATCTTCACTACACCTCACTTCACAATCTTCACTACATCTCACTTCACAATCTTCACTACATCTCACTTCACAATCTGTACCACATCTCACTTCACAATCTACACTACATCTCACTTCACAATATTCACTACATCTCCCTTCACAATCTTCACTACATCTCACTTCACAATCTTCACGACATCTCACTTCATAATCTTCACTACATCTCACTTCACAATCTTCACTACATCTCACTTCACAATCTTCACTACATCTCACTTCACAATCTTCACTACATCTCACTTCACAATCTTCACTACATCACTTCACAATCTTCACTACATCTCACTTCACAATCTTCACTACATCTCACTTCACAATCTTCACTACATCTCACTTCACAATCTTCACCACATCTCACTTCACAATCTTCACTACATCTCCTTCTAATCTTCCACCACATCTCACTTCTGATCTTCCACTACATCTCACTTCACAATCTTCACTACATCTCACTTCACAATCTTCACCATCTCATACAATCTTCACTACATCTCACTTCACAATCTTCACTACATCTCACTTCACAATCTTCACTACATCTCACTTCACAATCTTCACTACATCTCACTTCACAATCTTCACTACATCTCACTTAACAATCTTCACCACATCGCACTTCACAATCTTCTCTACATCTCACTTCACAATCTTCACTACACCTCACTTCACAATCTTCACTACATCTCACTTCACAATCTTCACTAACACCATCCTTCATCACTACATATAACAACATCCATCATCTCTACTTATAACACCATCCATCATCATCACTACATATAACACTATCCATCATCACTACATATAACACGATCCATCATCACTAAATATAACACCATCCACCATCACTACATATAGAACCATCCATCACGACATATAACACCATCCAACATCACTACATATAACACCAACCATCATCACTACATATAATATCATCCATCATCACTACATATAACTCCATCCATCATCACTACATATGACACCATCCACCATCACTACATATAACACCACCCATCATCACTACATATAACATCATGCATCATCACTACATATAACACCATCCATCAACACTACATATAAAACCAACCTATCATCACTATATATAATATCATCCATCATCACTACATATAACACCATCCAACATCACTACATATAACACCACCCATCATCACTACATATTACATCATCCATCACTACATATAACTCTATCCATCATCACTACATATAACACCATCCAGCATCACTACATATAACACCAACCATCATCACTACATATATCATCATGCATCATCACTATATATAACACCATCCATCATCACTACATATATTACCCTCCTATCATCACTACATATAACACCATCTATCATTACTACATATAACGCCATCCTTCATCACTACATATAACACCATCCATCATCACTACATATTATAACACCATCCATCATCTCTACAAACACCAGTCCTCAACACTATAGTGATAAACAGAGCTTCATCTTGTTGTCAATTTCTTTAAATTCCAACCTTATTAAGCCGTAATTCTTTCTGTATGGTCAAATTTTGATTTGACCTCAGTGAGAGAGCTGTTAGTGTCAGTACATCACAATGGTGTTCCGACGCACTGTATCGAAGGTGTCTGAGGTGGAGGTGAAGGCTTGCAAGGATTTCGTTGTAGACTTCGACACCAGCTTTGTGGTGGTTGCAACAAACATCTACCCTGGTGTGGCCCCTAAGCAGATTCGACCATTGTTTGAGGAATGTGGACAGATCGACCTATTTGTGATGCCGGCAAAAGACAATAAAAATGAACACTATGGCTTCGCATACATCCGATACTTTGACGAAGCCTCCTGTGATAAGGCTGTTGGACGATTGGATGGTGACAGCATTGGCCGCAGCCGAAAATCAACTAACAAGCTGGAAGTTAACTACTACCGTGCCCATGGTACCTTGAACAACCTTGACCGCCAAGCTGCTGAGTTCATTGTTCTATCCAATGTTGCCGACCAACAACCCGCCTCTATCCTTAAGAAGACCAACGTACGCACTACCGTTGCCAAGTCAGTTACCTTCAATTATGACAATTTGGGCGACATCAGGGAGCGCAAAACTTCCACAGCTACTTACACTCTGTCTGTACCTCCCAACCAATGAATCTAACTCAACTGCTGCCATTGAATAAGAAAATGTCACCAATAGTTGTACCTCTGGGAACCTGGAGGGAGGCACCAACCCTGATGAAGGCTCAGTAATATCTACCATGTTATTTAAAAACTTATAACACATATAACATCATCCATCATCACTACATATAACACCATCCATCATCACTACATATAACACCATCTATCATGACTACATATAACATCATCCATCATCACTACAGATCGGTAGAGTAGTTTTCGAGATTCTCGTGCGGACACACAAGCAAACACACACACACACACACAAACAGACATACTTCTTTGTTTTATATCGATAGAAGATAGATCATCACTACATATAACACCGCCCATCATCACTACATATAACATCATCCATCATCACTACATATAACACCACCCATCATCACTACATATAACATCATCCATCATCACTACATATAACACCACCCATCATCACTACATATAACATCATCCATCATCACTACATATAACATCATCCATCATTACTACATATAACACCATCCATCATCACTACATATAACATCATCCATCATCACTACATATAACACCATCCATCATCACTACATATAACATCATCCATCATCACTACATATAACACCATCCATCATCACTACATATAACATCATCCATCATCACTACATATAACACCATCCATCATCACTACATATAACACCATCCATCATCACTACAGATCGGTATAGTAGTTTCTGAGATTCTCGTGCGGACACACAAACAAAAATACATACTTCTTTGTTTTATATATATAGATACAAGAAACAAAAATCTTTAATTATTTATTAATTGTAAGTTTTAAGGTTTTCCTGGAACCATTGGCAGGAAATAAGGACACTTGAACCTTGAAAACTTACTGTCGTCATAATTATTTATAATAAACCTGTCGATGTTTATTTCCGGGTTAAAGTAAAAGCAAGGTTTTGTCTGGACTATTATCATATAGACAGTTGCTGGTTGACGATACTGAAGGCCTATACAGGTGTGTGGTGCTTGTGCTTGGTGATGCTTCGTTTATGAGAGATAATCCCAGGAGTGAACTTTGTTCTGAAAGGACAAACAAAAAAAGTCATTAGTTATCGTTGTCTCGGAAGTGTTTATATGGCGGTCACTCTTGTGTTGTCGATGTGTCCACCCCACAGAGTTATTGCGTGAAGTGACACATTAGACTTCAATTAAAGATCCTCTCCTCTCCATATGGAAGCTGTTCACACCTCTTGACAGTATTTGGTCTGACATTTAGTTATAAAGGTCGTTTTTTGTCTAGTTCATCTTCCTATGAAAATTAACAATTCATATCACGTTTTAGAGTTGTATGTTCTTCAAGCCAATTAACACAGTACAGGTAACACCAGAGTCAGGCAGGTACAGTGTTAAGCGTCGTGATCTACTGCTGTCTTACTGAGTAACGATGATGAAGTAAAGTGGGAAATGACTTTGCCATGAGAGAGGAGAGGAAAGAGAGAAGGAAAGAATAGAAACGGGAAGTAAAGTAGTAGGGAGTAATAGCAGGTGGGCTGTCCACCTAGCTGAGTCGAGGTGATTGGTTGGGGTGGTTGCCATACACAGCACGCTCCTGCTCGCTCAAGGGAGGCTGGGGGTGGGGGGAGCTAAGCTAGTTAGGCATTCAGTACTGTATTGTGTGTTAATTTATGTAAGTTAAATGGTGGTGTTATTTTTTCATGTATTGTATAAAGTGAGTCTCTTTTTTATATAATAACTCACCTGAAGTGTCGCCCCAGGAAAAGGTAACAGAGACCTTAATGACACAGGTAGATTGTCACTCCCCTCGCCGCCCAGCGTATCCCACCTGAAGATTAACCATCCCGGCGATACCTGGGGGGGGAGGGGCTTAAGTATAATATATACTCTTATATAATAATGTTGATGCTATAATACACTGGCAGTCATAGTACAGTACATGTGTTGCCTTTATTGAGTTGAGTTTTGTATTTTTAGAAAAAGAGAGAGAAATCTGAGCAACATAATATGGAGAGAGAGAGAGAGAGAGAGAGAGAGAGAGAGAGAGAGAGAGAAAGAGAGAGTGTATTACATTGCCACACCTGATTCCTTCCTGGTGTATATTTTTACCACCTCTGGTACAACTGTGTCTCTTGCCGATCTATTTTGCACTGTCACTTCCTGCCTTTCATCTTCCACCTTTCATCTTCTCCTTCATCTTCTTCTCCCCATCGTCTTTCTCCTCCATCTTACCCCTTCATCTTCCCTCCCTTCTTCCTCCCTTCCATCTCCCCCATTCATTTCTTCCCCCTTCATCTTCCTTTCCCCTTTATTTTACCCCTCCATCTTCCCTCCTTTTACCTTCCTCCTTCGGTCTTCTCCTTTCTTTTCCACCAATCTCCTTACCTTCCACTGCTGTCTTAGTCCATTACTGTTTTAAGAAATTTAGTTTTTTCAAGGATTTCGATATTTCATTCACTTACAATTCTTTTTTGTTTTAATTTCATTTTCTCACTCTTGATTCAAGTGATTCAAGAGATGCAGATAATTTGAAATATCCAGCCCTTATAATGTCTTTAGTGCCTCTTAAACTTGGGTAAATATTATTCCATTAAGTTTATAAACAAATACACGACTCAGACACGTTGGTATTATAATCACAAAGCAAAGATATCGAGAAGTTGTGACGCTTCATCTGTACAACCAGTTGAGAATAAACTTTCCTTCTCTAAAAGTTACAAGAAATGAGGGAGAGTTTCTCGCCAGGGGGCGCAGCGCTGTGAGAGAAGAATTAAATAAGCCTGATTAGCTAAGAAGACGACCAGGGGTAAGAAATGGTCCGTCTTGAGGATGTGGTTCAGGAGGTGAGGTGAAGATATAAACCTCGAAGACGTCATAAAACACAGAGATGACACTATTTCTAACCTTCCCAAGTCTCTGGTGGGTGGCAGGTGATCACCAACATGAAATACACCAACATGAAATACACCAACATGAAATACACCAACATGAAATGCGCCAAAATGAAATAGAAGATGCCAAGTGAGGTTGATTATGACTCAGACAGTAACCATAGCAGGACCTAAAAACAGCCAAGACTGTTCTAAAATGAGAACTTAAATTATAATTTCTGCCCAAGAGTGCGAGTGAGTGAACTTTAATTTCCATTATAGTACAGTATAAAACTTTAATGAGTTTATCTTCAACGTGATCTTAAATTTTAGTGGGTGAATTTTTTCATTGGATAATTAAGTCTTTGAGAATAACATTTTAAGGCGGCCATTTAGTGTCATCATGCTGTAAGATGTAGATACGCTCCAAAAAGTATGTTTACGATTTTGTGTTAGACGATATGACACAACAGACAAACGATTTTGACGACCCTACCGAGACAACAGGAGTCACAGTGTTCATTTTGAAATTCATCGGTCTCCTCCATAAAGGCACTTTTGGAGTGTTTGTTTACAACTCCTAGTGGTTAATGTGATGCAGCAGTGTACAGCTCATAGTCCATAAGGTGTTTCTTAGGCCAGACCCTTGAGAGTACAGTGGGTGGTTACACTACTCACCTGCCTTACACTCTCCCTGATGCTTTTGTTAGATGTTGAAACAGGAACTATGGATCAACCTGTACAGCTTCTCCTTTTACTTTCACACAAACAATAGATTTAACATGTTGCCTAAGTACTTTGATGAAACAATAAGCACAAATGTGTTATCGTCATGATCCGCCTTATGTGATTATATTGCCAGTTGATGTGGGCCCGACCTTGTTTTGACACACTGACTGGCCTCGTGTTAATTTATTCTCACTTAACATACTTTTTTCGTACCTGAACTCCTCGACCGAACGCTCTTAAAGTTTGTAGAGAAGGTGAAACGGGTCTTATTGATATTCGTGTAGGCAGATTGATAGAGGTCCCAGCAAGAAGAGAGTACAGCCGGGTCCTGCTGGAGACACTGAACACATTTCAGTTATTACATCTGGAAATACACGATCACTCACCAAGAAAACGAAGACAATTTTACCAACTAATATGGTCGAGGTTCTGTAGATATGGGCCACAGCTCACGTACGGTCGCTATCTGATTTTCTCGACCAGTGTAACAAGAAAGATCTTTACAAACACTATAATATGTAGTCAACGTGCAGTGACTCAGTAATAACTTATTGCTCCTTTGATTCAAGTGTTCGACAACAAGCCGAATATGTTCCCTCTGTTCCTTTGACTATCTTGTGTGTACGATCTTGTGGACTGGGGCGTGATCACGATCAATGGTTGTCCCACTCACTCACTCACTAGGTTTCCTGCCATCTCTTACCCATGAAATTAGATTAAATCTGCCCTGTCGTATCCTCTTTACCTATCCTATCCCCCCTTGTCTCTATTAACCTTAATATATTATCACTCTCTCTCCCCTACTCTCCTTCCCTGCTTCCTCTACCACTATCTCCACCTCCTCTTTCCTTCCCCTTCCACAATTATTATATCCTCCTATCTATGTCTATCATTCTCTTTATCTGTTCCTACTTTTTTCACTATATCTCTCTATCCCCTCAGCCTAAATCACAATGGCTACAAGAACGAGAGCTTGTGTTGGTAAAAGAGGAATTTTTGAACACCATGACAAATGTATATTTTTTGATGACTTAGGGAGAACGTGTGGCGTGATTAGTGTAGAAGAGGAGATTGTCACACCCTTCTACCCAGTTTTGTTAGTCTCTTATGCCCCACCCTGCCAGTCCTCATACCCTACCCTTCTAGTTCCTCATACCCTACCCTGTTAGTCCCTCATACCCTACCCTGTTAGTCCCTCATACCCTACCCTGTTAATCCCTCATACCCTACCATTCCAGTCCCTCATATTCCACCCTACCAGATCCTCATACCTCACCCTTCCAGCCTGTCTTTGTGTCCCAACCAAATTAAGTTCTGTAAAAATCTACCTGATGTCTTTCGCCTTCCCTTACCATCATCTCCCAATTGGTTGTCTTGTAAATAGTAGATCGATGCCCTGGAGTCTCTGGTAGTTTCAATAAGTCTGGAGCCCAACTCATTAAGGAACTTCAGGGTGCTGTCATGCTGGGGAGGGAGGGAGAGGGAGCGGCATTATGCTGTCATGCAGGGGAGGGAGGGAGAGGGAGCTGCATTATGCTGTCATGCGGGGGAGGGAGGGAGAGGGAGCTGCATAATGTTGTCATGCTGGGGAGGGAGGGAGAGGGAGCTGCATTATACTGTCATGCTGAGGAGGGAGGGAGGGAGAGGGAGCTGCATTATGCTGTCATGCTGGGGAGGGAGGGAGGGAGAGGGAGTTGTACAGGTTGTCAGCAAGTGGGGAGAGAGGGAGAGGGAAGCTGCATTATGCTGTCATGCTGGGGGGAGGGAGGGAGGAGGAGGGAACTGTGAATATGCTGTCATGCTGGGAGGGAGGGAGAGCGAGTTGCAAGTTGTCAAGTGCTGGGGAGGAGGGAGAGGGAGCTGCATTATGCTGTCATGCTGGGAGGGATGGAGAGGAGCCATTGAGTGCTGTCATGCTGGGGAGGGAGGGGGAGGGAGCTGCAGTATGCTGTCATGCAGGGGAGGGAGGGAGAGGGAGCTGCATTATGCTGTCATGCTGGGGAGGGAGGGAGAGGGAGCTGCATAATGTTGTCATGCTGGGGAGGGAGGGAGAGGGAGCTGCATTATACTGTCATGCTGAGGAGGGAGGGAGGGAGAGGGAGCTGCATTATGCTGTCGTGCTGGGAGTGGAGGGAGGGGAGAGGGAGCTGCATTGAGTGCTGTCATGCTGGGGAGGGAGGGAGAGGGAGCTGCAGTATGCTGTCATGCAGGGCAGGGAGGGAGAGGGAACTGCATTATGCTGTCATGCTGGGGAGGGAGGGAGAGGGAGCTGCATAATGTTGTCATGCTGGGGAGGGAGGGAGAGGGAGCTGCATTATACTGTCATGCTGAGGAGTGAGGGAGGGAGAGGGAGCTGCATTATGCTGTCATGCTGGGGAGGGAGGGAGGGAGAGCTGCATTATGCTGTCATGCTGCGGAGGGAGGGAGGGAGAGGGAGCTGCATTATGCTGTCATGCTGGGAAGGGAGGGAGAGGGAGCTGCATTATGCTGTCATGCTGGGGAGAGAGGGAGAGGGAGCTGCATTATGCTGTCATGCTGGGGAGGGATGGAGAGGGAGCTGCATTATGCTGTCATGCTGAAGAGAGAGGGAGAGGGAGCTGCATTATGGTCATGCTGGGGAGGTGGAGGAGGGAGAGGGAGCCAGCCATGCTGTCATGCTGGGAAGGGAGGAGAGGGAGCTGCATTAAGTGCTGGGTTAAGTGCTGGGGAGGGGATGGAGGGAGAGGGAGCTGCATTATTCTGTCATGCTGGGGAGAGAGGGAGTGGGAGCTGCATTATGCTGTCATGCTGGGGAGGGATGGAGAGGGAGCTGCATTATGGTGTCATGCTGGGGAGGGAGGGAGAGGGAGCTGCATTATGCTGTCATGCTGGGGAGGGAGGGAGAGGGAGCTGCATTATGATGTCATGCTGGGGAGGGAGGGAGAGGAAGCTGCATTATGCTGTCATGCTCGGGAAGGAGGGAGAGGGAACTGCATTATGCTGTCAAGCTGGGGATGGAGGGAGAGGGAGCTGCATTATGCTGTCATGCTGGGGAGAGAGGGAGAGGGAGCTGCATTATGCTGTCATGCTGGGGAGGGATGGAGAGGGAGAGCTGCATTATTCTGCTTCAAAGGGGGAGGGAGGAGAGGGAGCCAAGTATTATGCTGTCATGTTGTGAGGAGGTGGATTAAGAGGAGCTGCATTATGCTGTCATGCTGGGAAGGTAGGGAGAGGGAGCTGCATTATGCTGTCATGCTGGGGAGGGAGGGAGAGGGAGCTGCATTATGTTGACATGCTGGGGAGGGAGGGAGAGGGAGCTGCATAATGTTGTCATGCTGGGTAGGGAGTGAGAGGGAGCTGCATTATCCTGTCATGCTGGGGAGAGAGGGAGAGGGAGTTGCATTATGTTGTCATGCTGGGGAGGGAGGTAGAGGGAGCTACATTATGCTGTCATGTCGGGGAGGGAGGGAGAGGAGGTCGCATTATGCTGCATGCTGCATTAATATGATGCAGCATAACTCCAGCAGTCTCACTACAGCTTTGTATGTTTACTGTATGTTTACAGTCGAATGAAAACCTGAGAGACTACTCAATATAAGTCCTTTCATTATCATTGTCACGGACACGGACACAAGAATTCAATGGATCTAAGTAACGAAAATAAGGAATAATTTAAGTTGTTGTCAAAGATTTTCATATGATTATTGTTTATAACTGAAGGTCTTGGAACTATTTTATCACAACAAAGAAATATAATGCAGTAAAACATGGACAGTGACGAAGTACAATAAAGAACAAACACAAACTGTGACATAGAGACCATCCAAGATACAGGAAGACAAACAATAGTAAAATGACAAGGACAGTCATGAGGACACTGAAGGTGAAACTAACAAAAGATACCTGGAGGAGTTGTTATAAATATTGATTTATGTTTTTAACTTTTTGTACTTTTTTGAAGATTTTGTTTTCTCCATAATACAAAAATATCGGTTAATATTCGTTTTTATTCCAATAGGTATTTGGCATTTTTTTACCATTATCACTAGGATTATTTTCAGGTTAGGTCAGGTGAGGTCAGGTAAGGTAGGTTAAAGAATACCAAAATACAAAAAAAATAAAAATATCTACCAATTGGGGAAATTGGGATGAAAAATTTTTTTTACCCAATTTTCTCCAAGAGGTGTAAGATGATCTTGCAGCTTCATACAAATTCACTAAACAACAATAATAATCCAAGAGTTAGTAAGGCATCACCTGGTCAAGTTAAGCCCACCTGGTGAAGATAAACATGTTGGTAATGTTTGTATCGTGACTGAACCACCTCACACAGCAGCCCTGAGGCTTTAGGCCACTGACTTAAGTGCTTACATTATACAAAATAACGCTCTGTAATGGCCGATGATGCTGTTTTGGTTGTCTAATTGTAGTTTCCAACACGGTAATTACAGCAGGTATCTTTTTATTATCCTGCCATTAAAATAATTAAGTGAATTTATAGACTTACGTAATATCATGAAAGTATAAACCGATGAATTAAAATTAAATAATTATCTTATAAAACAACTAATCTATTTAATTTTCCTTTGAGAGTTAAAGGGATAAAATACACACTAACTGGAGTCTAACTAACCTGGTGTGACTCCTCTCCGCCCCACCCAACACATAATCATCCACTCCAGGTAACCTTACACCGCCTAATGGAGCTAAACCTAATAGAATCACACCGAACTTATCCAAATAAACTTTTCAGTGGGTAACCTTGACTCTACCACACCTTGGCTTTAGACGCTAGTATAAGTCTGGCTGGAGGGACCGTAGTCATTATAAGGGAAGCTTTTTAATAATAGCCATTACCTGCCTCCCGTTAACACTAATGAAATGTTCCTAAAATTAAACAAACTACAATTAAATCCAAATCTTTTTGAATATTTACATAATTTACTGGAGTGTTTCATTATGTTAGTGTGGGGGGCGTTTGTTGTGGCCGGGACTCCTCTTCAGATAATATAAATACAGATAATGTTGTTTTAATAAGTAATCTCTCAATGAAAATGTAGAGAAAATTGGTCAACAAATCTTAACAGTTATCCTGATTTCTTAAAGAACAATAGAGGAATAAGAAGAGGAGGAGGAGGGAAAGAAAAGAAAGCATAAAGAAAACAATATAACAAAGATGAACAACAGAGAAAAAATGAAGAGTAAGATGAAAGAAACTTAGACTGATCAAAAAGACGTATAACAATCTGATTAAAACTAATCACTATATTAGATCAGATGAGATCAGATCAAGGTTAGGTTAGTTTTGGTTAGATAAGGTCAGGTTAGGCTAGGCTAGGCTAGGCTAGGCTAGGCTAGGCTAGACTTGTTTTACACAAGGTTAGGTTAGGTTAGGTTAGGTCAGGTTAGACTAGGCTAGCCTAGGCCAAGGTGGGTGGAGCTTTGTTGACGTCAGCAGGCAGACTTCCTCGCCTACCTCTCACCTCTTATAAACAGAACATTTTATGGTTCTATATACTGTACTTTGTTATCTCAGTATCTCACATAGAAAATAATACTAATAGAGAGTTTAATCTTGCATATAACTTTAGCTAAGGACACCAGTCAGTGTGGTGGGTGATACACAGAAGGAAAGGTTAAAAGAAAAACAATGTATTTCAGTTATAGTCTTGTATTTAAATAACTGCAGCTTAAGATAGGGTAATGATGACTATATATACAGTTGCCTACAGGAGTTCTTTTCATCCCTGTTTGTCCATTATACTAATAATGTAGACATGAGGTGACAGGAGTTATGACTTCATATGATAAGTGTTACAGCCACTGACAACAGATTATCAGATTATGGGTGTTGGGGGGGGGGGGCAGTTAGAGCAGGTGATCACAGGTGCTGCCTTTGCCTCCAGGTGTGAGTGATGTGACAGGAATTATAACCTCACAAGACAAGTGTTACCTTCACTGACACTTGTTTCATCAAAAGATTAAACACGTAGACGTTTACAGTCATCCACAGACTCACATTTATGGTACAACAGTTGCAGAAGTGCATGCAACACACCTGGTTCCACATTGAGCTGAGAATCCAACGATGCAGTGTACTGATAGATGGGAAACGAAATTGACTTCTATCAGGCAAGTAGTGATAAGCTTTCGGGCTTAAGCTGCGAAAGGTCAGTACTCGACTGATATCCTCCTCAGACCAGTATATTACACGGACACCAGTTGAGAACAAAATCACTTGGGAAGAGAAAAAAACTACTAAAAACATCATTAGTCGCAGCAGTAGCCTTGATAAAAGTATTTTCTCTTTGGTCTTGCAAATAAATCCTCTCCTTCTCCCATCCTTTTTTTTTCTCAGTGAGAGGAACATCTCTCTCCCTCCTTACATCATCCAGTTCACGTTGTAAATCCACAGTGATCAGAACTGGTCTCTCTTCCTCTGACTTGTCTGCTACTATTAATGTTCCTATGTCCAATAGGGCACAGAGAGAGAGAGAGAGAGAGAGAGAGAGAATTGTAACTATGTACAATTGCCTACAGGATAACCTTTCCTCCCTGTTGTGCTCATTATATTAATAATGTAGACATTAGGTGAGGTTCTTAGATTAGACTTTTTGTGCAAGAGATAGGAAACGTAGGACTTAGGTGTGTTCTCCTGTGGCTGGGATAGGGCATGTAGCTGAGAGGATAGATAGAGTCTTGTCAGGGGAAGTACCAATCCGGTAGTGTGCCTTAGAGTAGGAGGCAACGACATAGGAAAGGTTAGGAGTGAGGAACTTTTCAGCAGGTATAGGGAGGCATTAGGGAAGATTAGTGATAGGGTAGGGAACCCAATAGTATGTGGTGTCTCGTCTAGAAGAGGAGTTGGCGGTGAAAGGCTGTCCAAGGCAATTGCTATAAATTGCGGACTGGAATAAAAAAACATTGTGTAAGCAATGGTTGGGCGTTCATTGATAACTGGCGACGATTCTACGGCAACGACTACCTGTACAGTCGTGACGGGGTACACTTGTCTGGAGCGTGAAATTGTCACTCCGAAGGGGAAGTTTGGCCAGTAGATAGAGGGGAGTATAATTGGTTACGCAGAACAAGGGGTAAAACAGGACCAGGGAAGGGTAGGTTTAAATGTGTACTATACAAACAGTAGGAGCATTAGAAATAAAATAGACTTGCTGAGAGCGGTTGTATGTACTGAGAATGTAGACGTCATAGTAGCCACCTAAACCTGGATGAATCTGGCGAGCAAGAACTTTTTATCTGAGTAACACAAAGAAGGGTACAACCTTTTTCACAAGGACAGGGACGGTAGGAAGGGGGGAGGAGTTGCACTCTTCGTCAGAGATACATTAAAATGGTGCATTAATAATGCAATAAAGGGTGAAATAGGAACTGAGTCTGTATGGGTAGAAATGGCAGAAAGAAGCGAAAACTAATTATGGGAGTGATTTACCGGCCCCCAAGTCTTGGGAAAGAAGCAACTCAGCCCATATGGCAGGAAATGAGTAGGGCAGCAATATACAACAACCTATGCATTATGGGGAATTTCAACTTCAGAAATATTGACTGGGACAACATTGTAGGTGACTATGAATCTGAAGACTTCCTAGACGCAGTACAGGACAATTTTTTGAATCAACTAATTACAGAACCTACTAGAGGTGACAATATATTAGACC
>NW_024745607.1:0-7495 GCF_018991925.1 Homarus americanus | reverse complement strand
ACATATCGTCAACACATCCTGAAGAGAAGAGGAAGAGTCGAGGGAGGTGAGGCGTTGGACAAGTTCCTCGTCCTTAACACCCATCAGGATCACCTGCTTCAACTGGGTCTCCTCGCACTGCTGGTGGTGGCCTAAACATATATCTACCTCTTCCGAGGCTCTCTTAAGACGTACATAAAAAGCGTCAAAAGACTCACCCTCCATCTGTCTGCAGCCAAACAATTCCCTCCTGCGCAGAGCTTCATTCTGCTGTCCTTTGATGTGCCGTTGTAGAACGTCCAGTACCTCCTCTACAGACAGCGAAGAGGTTGGGGGTACCTGCAACGTATGTTCTAAGACACGCTGAACTTCCAAGGACAGGCATATACGCAGCTGGATGAGTTGTTTAGGCTGTGACAAACTCTGGAGATCCACCATTGTAGCATAATCAGCCCACCGCCGCCGCCATTCGCGAAAAGTCTGGAAATTTACATCAGGCTCCAAGATGGGCGGTGTTTGAGCTGCTGCTTTAGGTGGGGCTGGGGGGCGTGAAGGAAGCATGGATGAGGTATCTGAACCATTCAGTACCGAGGCAGTGTTAGAGCCAGGGGCTTGGTTAACAGTGAGGCGAGATATCAAGGCTTCAAACCGTGCACTGTCTTCCATTCTCCGTTGGTGGTCTCGTTCTGCCTCTGTTTGCCTTCTGTGCTCATCCGCCAAACGTCTGTGAGCTTCATCCTCGCGTCTCTCATCTCTCATAAACTTCATTAAGGCAATTATCTCTGGAGATAACGCTGAATGTTGAGGTGAAGGGCTGCGCGATGTTGTGGGAGCTGGGGTGTCATGGCCAGCCTGGTCATCCATCTCTGGGGGACTATCATCCGCTTGACTCATCCAGGCGCTGGGTCCACGGCTACGTAAGGCATGAGACATAACTACTTCCTCTGTGTACTGTGTCTTAAATCAGTGTTGACCGGTCAGCCCGTCGTATCAACAAGATTTCAGACAAAAATTTTTAATTAAATACACAGATAAGTAGGTTATATATAAAAAATATATATAAGAAACCGCGCGGTCAGCAAGTGTTAGTACATGTATGTGTGTGTGTCCCAGGCAGGCGGAGCGTCTCGCCCCAGCTGTGAGGGGGGGTGGAGGCGGCGCTGTGAGGGAGGGGGGTGGAGACAGTGAGGAGCTCAGTCACCCTCTGGAAACGGTTAGAGGAGGGTGCGCTGAACTCTACTCCCCACAAATGCCCAGAACATGCCGTATACCTTGGAAATCCGTTCGAACAAGGTCACACATGAATGGCACGAAACACACAATGCACTTAACACTTCACAGAAAATCACTGTCACTGACACTGCTCAAAGTTGCGAAATTCTTCGAGGGATGACGCGGGGTTGACCCAAGGCGGGGATCCATCAGCCGGCTTTCCACAAACTTGCACTAATCACTCGTAATAATCCAGTAAAACTACGCACTGCGCCATGTTAGATGTTCTGGGTAATAAGTTCTATATACAGGAGAGAACACAAACACCTGTATAGTTTTGTAGGTTCGGTTTACTGGATAAGAGTATGTACACAGAGGTGGATAGCACTGCTCCCTAGCTAAGGTCCTGGTCAACTACCATAGACGACGTATGGCAAGTGATACATTAGCAGCTTCCATACGTCGCCAGGCACATTAATTAAGCATGTGGGATATGGTAATAACATTGCCACACGCTGCTAGCTAGGCTGAATAAATATAAATGGAGCACATACATAATATACATACATAATACATAATCCAGCATACATAATATACATACAAGAGGTGTACCTGGGAGTGTCACAGGTGTACCAAGGAGTGTCAGAGGTGTACCTGGGAGTGTCAGAGGTGTACCAGGGAGTGTCAGAGGAGTACCTGGGAGTGTCAGCGGTGGACCTGGCAGTGTCAGATGTGTACCTGGGAGTATCGGAGGTGTACCTGGGAGTATCGGAGGTGTACTTGGGAGTGTCGGAGGAGTACCTGGGAGTGTTGGGGGGTGTAACTGGGAGTGTCAGAGGTGTACCTGGGAGTGTCAGCAGTGTACCTGGGAGTGTCTGAGGTGTACCAGAGAGTGTCAGAGGTGTACCTGGGAGGTTGGGGCGGGTGTACTTGGGAGGTCACAGAGGTGTGCCTGGGAGGTCAGGAGAGGTGTACCTGAAGTGGAGAAGGTACCTGAGAGTGTCTGAGGTACCAGGAGTGTCAGAGAGGTGTACCTGGGAGTGTCATGGTATACCTGGGAGTGTCAGAGGTGTGCCTGGGAGTGTCAGAGGTGCACTTGGGAGTGTCACAGGTGCACCTGGGAGTGTTTGAGGTGTACCTGAGAGTGCCTGAGCTGTACCTGGGAGTTTCAGAGGTGTACCTGGAAGTGTCAGAGGTGTACCTGGGAGTATCACAGGTGTACCAGGGAGTGTCAGGGGTGTACCTAGGAGTGTCAGGGGTGTAACTGTGAGTGTCGGAGGTGTAACTGGCAGTATCAGAGGTGTACCTGGGAGTGTCAGAGGTGTACCTGGGAGTGTCAGAGGTGTACCTGGGAGTGTCAGAGGTACCTGGGGGAGTGTCAGAGGAGTACCTGGGAGTGTCAGAGAGTTACCTGGGGGAGTATCAGGGTGCACCTGGGAGTGTCAAAGGTGTACCTGGGAGGAGAAGGTACCTGGGGAGTGTCTGAGGTGTACCTGGGAGTGTCTGAGGTGTAACGCAGGGGAGGGAGAGGAGTACCTGGGAGTGTCAGAGGTGTACCAGGGAGGTCAGAGGAGTACCTGGGAGTGTCAGAGGAGGTGTACCTGGGAGGCTGGGAGAGGAGGCACCTGGGGAGGCTGGGGAGGTGTACTAGGGAGTGTCAGAGGAGTACCTGGGAGTGCCAGAGAGGAGCACCTGGGAGGTCAGGAGGTGCACCTGGGGAGGCCGAGGAGTACCTGGGAAGAGGCCAGAGGAGTACCTGGGAGTGTCAGAGAGAGGTGTACCAGGGAGTGTCAGAGAGTGGCACCTGGGAGGTTGGGAGGTGGGCCTGGGAGGCGTCAGGAGGAGCACTCTGGGAGTGTCAGGAGGTGCCAGGGAGTGTCAGAGGTGAGCACCTGGGAGTGTCAGGAGGTGTACCTGGGAGGTGAGGAGGTGTACCTGGGAGTGTCAGAGGTGTACCTGTAGTGTGAGAGGTGTACCTGGGAGTGCGTGAGGTGTACCTGGGAGTGTCTGAGGTGTACCTGTGAGTGTCAGAGGAGAACCAGGGAGTGTCAGAGGTGTACCAGGGAGTGTCAGAGGTGTACTAGGGAGTGTCAGAGGAGTACATGGGAGTATCAGAGGTGTACCAGGGGAGTGTCAGAGGAGTACCTGGGAGTGTGAGAGGTGTACCTGGGAGTGTGAGAGGTGTACCTGGGAATGTCAGAGGTGCACCTGTAGTGTGAGAGGTGTACCTGAGAGTGCGTGAGGTGTAACTGGGAGTGTCTGAGGTGTACCTGGGTGTGTCAGAGGAGAACTAGGGAGTGTAAGAGGTGTTAGATGTTCTGGGTAATAAGTTCTATATACAGGAGAGAACACAAACACCTGTATAGTTTTGTAGGTTCGGTTTACTGGATAAGAGTATGTACACAGAGGTGGATAGCACTGCTCCTAGCTAGGTCTGGTCAGCTACTGCATAGACGACGTATGGCAAGTGATACATTAGCAACTTCCATGCATGGCAGGCTTTGATAATTAAGCATGTGGGATACGTATCATTTGCCACACACTGCTATGGAAGCTGAATAAATATAAATAGACACCTTACATAATATACATACATAATACATAATCCAGCATACATAATATACATACACCTCCCTCCCCCTATACGCTCATAGCAAAGTCTTGAGCGGACCTTTTCTTCTGGATCCGTTCTGAGCGTCGAGGGACTTCATCACTGGGAAGGGTATGGGACTCAACACTGGTGGCGGGGCCAGCAGAAGGCAGTGTTACGGGGCGGAGAAAACGGCGGTTCCTCCACCACACACGACCACTGGGTAACCGCACCTGGTAGTCCCGTGACCTGCCGAGACCCATGACTACGCCTACTTTGTCCCAACGTAGGGAGGTCGGGTCCTGAACACGGACTTGGGTGCCGACACTCAGCCTGGGGAGAGAACGGGCGTGGTCGTTGTAGCGGGCGACGACGTCCTGAACACGTTCGGCGGCTCGGCGATCACAATCCTCTGTCTTAGCCTGCCACTCCTTGGAGAAGGATTGAGGGTGAGCAAGGACACAAGAACGAAGGGGGCGTCCATACAAGACCTGGGCAGGGGAGCGTCCGGTGTAGTTAGGTGTGTTGCGGAGTTCAAGAAGACCCCGGTCGAAGGCCTCGCAGTCAATGTTCCCAGAAGGGGCCACCTTAAGGATGAGGTGCTTCAAGGATTTGACAGCAGCCTCAGCGTGGCCGTTGGACTGCGGGTAATGGGGCGATGACAACACATGCCGGACTCCCCATCGGTCAAGGAACGCAGCAAAGTCCCGGCTTGTGAACTGAGGCCCTCCGTCGGTTCGCAGGCGTACAGGAACGCCCACGTCACGGAAGTGGTGGCGGAACTTGCTGATGGTGGCGGCAGACGTCGTGTCATTACCGCCCTTGATGACAACCGGCCAACCAGAGAGACGGTCGACGATAACCAGGAAGGACTTTCCTGACACACAGAAAAAGTCGGCCGACACAGACTCAAAGGGGCGGGTGGGGTTGTCGTCACTCATGAAGGGTACCTGCTGCTGGCTGGGTTGTAATACGTGGCGGGGCTTACACACCTGGACAGCATTGGAGATGTCGGGGTCGATGCCAGGCCGGAACGCAGTCTGTCGTGCACGTCGCTTGGTGGCCTCAGCTCCACGGTGACTGTCGTGAAGGCGAGCCAAGGCGTGGGGACGTGATGCAGCAGGGACAACTACCGAAGGAGAGGTGTCACTGGCCAGAGGTAGGGGTAGGGCGGCAGCAGGGTAGTTGCTGCTCCCTTCATGCACCCTGTTGGCGTAATTTACCTCGAGAATCGGTGTTGGGAAGTCCTGGGAGATGATGGCCAACTCTTGACAATGTCTGTAGGACAGCAAGGGAGTCGGGACACCATTATGCACGTCAATCCAGGCTTGACACGACCTGTTGCCAAAGGTGACTTGTGCTTGGAGTGAACCCAGGGCCGGGGTCATCTGTGAACCATCTGCCATAAAGCGGAGATCCTTGGGGGGCGGTCCTAGATCACTTGGAGAGAGCCCCAAGCATTGCAAATGCTGGGGACCGATGACTGTAGCATCAGCGCCGGTGTCGGGCAACATCTGGAGACGGGATGACACACTGCGGTAGGTCACAATGACACTGATGTACTGGGGAACTTTGGTCCTGGGACGCTGGGGGGAGCACACATTCCTAATATGGCTCCAGCGTTGTCCAGGGTCGTCGTGCCTCTGATTGGGAGACTGTGGGCGGCCCTCTCTGGTAGAAGGGCGCTGAAGCTTCCGTTGACGCTGTTCCTTGGGTTTGTTGGAAGGGCAACACTTGTCATAGTGGCCCAGACGGCCGCACAAATTGCACTGGACGCGTTTGGCTGGGCACCGTACTGTGAGTGACCAGTGGCCCTTACGGTCACAACTGTTGCAGGTAGACTGAGCAGCTGGACATACCTGTGTTCCGTGCTGCTTACCACAGTTGTTGCAAAATGAACCGGGCGTGGACGTGGTGGGCGAAGGCGTGGGAGCAGACTTCTTGTCCTTCTTGTACCGGGAAACAGCGCGTACAGCTGTAGGGGGAGCTCGGATGGCAGAGGTGGCACACCTGGCAGCCTCATAGGAGCGACATATCGTCAACACATCCTGAAGAGAAGAGGGAGAGTCGAGGGAGGTGAGGCGTTGGACAAGTTCCTCGTCCTTAACACCCATCAGGATTACCTGCTTCAACTGGGTCTCCTCGCACTGCTGGTGGTGGCCTAAACATATATCTACCTCTTCCGAGGCTCTCTTAAGACGTACATAAAAAGCGTCAAAAGACTCACCCTCCATCTGTCTGCAGCTAAACAATTCCCTCCTGCGCAGAGCTTCATTCTGCTGTCCTTTGATGTGCCGTTGTAGAACGTCCAGTACCTCCTCTACAGCCAGCGAAGAGGTTGGGGGTACCTGCAACGTATGTTCTAAGACACGCTGAACTTCCAAGGACAGGCACATACGCAGCTGGATGAGTTGTTTAGGCTGTGACAAACTCTGGAGATCCACCATTGTAGCATAATCAGCCCACTGCCGCCGCCATTCGCGAAAAGTCTGGAAATTTACATCAGGCTCCAAGATGGGCGGTGTTTGAGCTGCTGCTTTAGGTGGGGCTGGGGGGCGTGAAGGAAGCATGGATGAGGTATCTGAACCATTCAGTACCGAGGCAGTGTTAGAGCCAGGGGCTTGGTTAACAGTGAGGCGAGATATCAAGGCTTCAAACCGTGCACTGTCTTCCATTCTCCGTTGGTGGTCTCGTTCTGCCTCTGTTTGCCTTCTGTGCTCATCCGCCAAACGTCTGTGAGCTTCATCCTCGCGTCTCTCATCTCTCATAAACTTCATTAAGGCAATTATCTCTGGAGATAACGCTGAATGTTGAGGTGAAGGGCTGCGCGATGTTGTGGGAGCTGGGGTGTCATGGCCAGCCTGGTCATCCATCTCTGGGGGACTATCATCCGCTTGACTCATCCAGGCGCTGGGTCCACGGCTACGTAAGGCATGAGACATAACTACTTCCTCTGTGTACTGTGTCTTAAATCAGTGTTGACCGGTCAGCCCGTCGTATCAACAAGATTTCAGACAAAAATTTTTAATTAAATACACAGATAAGTAGGTTATATATAAAAAATATATATAAGAAACCGCGCGGTCAGCAAGTGTTAGTACATGTATGTGTGTGTGTCCCAGGCAGGCGGAGCGTCTCGCCCCAGCTGTGAGGGGGGGTGGAGGCGGCGCTGTGAGGGAGGGGGGTGGAGACAGTGAGGAGCTCAGTCACCCTCTGGAAACGGTTAGAGGAGGGTGCGCTGAACTCTACTCCCCACAAATGCCCAGAACATGCCGTATACCTTGGAAATCCGTTCGAACAAGGTCACACATGAATGGCACGAAACACACAATGCACTTAACACTTCACAGAAAATCACTGTCACTGACACTGCTCAAAGTTGCGAAATTCTTCGAGGGATGACGCGGCGGTTGACACCAAGGCAGGGATCCATCAGCCGGCTTTCCACAAACTTGCACTAATCACTCGTAATAATCCAGTAAAACTACGCACTGCGCCATGTTAGATATTCTGGGTAATAAGTTCTATATACAGGAGAGAACACAAACACCTGTATAGTTTGTAGGTTCGGTTTACTGGATAAGAGTATGTACACAGAGGTGGATAGCACTGCTCCCTAGCTAAGGTCCTGGTCAACTACCATAGACGACGTATGGCAAGTGGTACATTAGCAGCTTCCATACGTCGCCAGGCACATTAATTAAGCGTGTGGGA
>NW_024745606.1:0-14456 GCF_018991925.1 Homarus americanus | reverse complement strand
GTTATTCCCCTATGCTATTGGTGAGGAGATTCTGTATGACTGCTGGGTCGCTTCTAATCAGAACATGATCTTGTGTACCGACTCTGAACTGAAACTCAGCGTCTGGGTGTTTGTCTTCCGCATCGTTCAGCCAGAGATACTTGTCTTCAGGTGGTGTACCTTCAGGGAAGTTTAATCTTACTCTCATGGGGGGTTGAGGTTGTAGTTGATGGTCTCTAAGTTTTTCTGCCTTTTCGGCCTTCCGCTTGTTCCTGGACTGAACTAGTTGAAAGCCATCCTCTCCGTTGGTGTCAAGGTCAACACCATAGTCACCTGGCTCACTCAGTGCGAGTGGCTGGGTCTCCAGTCAACTCAGACATGGAGGAGTTACAGGACTCGACCTATGTGCCTACGTCAGAGGGCCGAGGACTGCTTGGCACTCCAAGGAAGCCAGCGGCGGTTGGGAGGCGTAACCCTCTTACAGGACAAGGGAAACTGGCATCTACAGCGTATCAGCGGTGTGAGGGGAGGCCATGAGCGGGCCTCCCGCGGAGGGAGTGTGGTGTCAGAGTGTAATGACCACGGTCTTACACGTCAGTTAGCGCCAAAAATCAAATGATTCATATTACGCTTAATAGCCCACAAAACATGTAACTCGGCTTTCGTTTGAGTCCTCCATCTGAGGAGTCCGTTTTCTCATCACTTCAAGACACCTCAGTCCTCCGTTATCCCATTTTCTCTGACTTACTGAAACCAACCTCTCTATAAAATGAATGTGAGTGTGAGAGAGAACACCTTTGTTTTGAGTCAACTTAGATATGTCTGTTTACAGTTGGAACATTCAAGATCCATTGTGAGTGGGGTAGAATGCTTCAACTGTCCTTATCGTTAGTAGAACGTGTCAAGTAAGTGAGTGTCGAGTTTGCCAGCTAGAGCGGCGTATTTTATGTCGTCCGTGGGGGTATCCATGAGTTTCTGATCGCGCCTGAAGTTATATCATTTTGTCGCCCCAACATCAGAGAATCTGATGTTTATAGTTTAATTAGTGTCAGTTGTCTATTTGAGAAAGTCATTAATCTCCTGAACTATTCTGTCAACTGGTATAATCTCCAAGATCTAGCGCCTCCCCGTGAATAGCCCCTTGTTCGCCTCAGGCCTGAGCTTGCAGAATTAATGTTATCGACGTGTATATTCCACCTTTTCCTGGCAAGCTCAACCTCTGATTAGATTATATGAATAGACATAGGAAATTACCCTGATCAAGAACACCGGAGTTCATAACTAAGTCTACAGTGATCCAAAATGATAGAGAAGTTATGTTGTTGGTAAGATCGACCCTTCTGGTATGAATAGGGAGGCCCAAGCTGCCCAGCAGGTGCACGTATATACCTCTACACGAGGGAGAATCACGCATTCGTGACTTCCTCAACGTCTCTCCAGGTATGTTAACGTGTGTTCCCGCCGCCTATTAATTCAGTTTAACTTAGTCAATTTTGGTGAATATCAGTGCTCATGTGTTAACATAGTGAATTCTGTGCCAATTAAGTCGAGTAACGTAGAGATTTAGATATTGTCTGAACCGTTGCCAGGCGTATGTTTTGTATAGTTGAAGTTAGACCTTTACGCATTCGTGACTTCCTCAACGTCTCTCCAGTGTGTTGAGCTGAATACTCATCAGCTAACGTGGGGCGGTAACCGGGTTGGACGATGCCGTTAATTCGACAGGACTGGGGCCGGATACTCAAAACACCTCATAAGTTACGTTTTTCAGCATGATACACTACCATATATTGTGGAAGCCTTACAGTACCATAAATTTAGCATACTCAAAATTTAATTATGGTTCCGTAAGACTTCCGTAAGTTCTCGTAACTCTTGTGTTTACCCTGTAAATTAAGTTCTCTTGTCGGACGGTAGATGTCAGTGTAGATGCTAGTTGGCCAATCAACGCTCAGTTAACAAAATCATCAACCAATCACAAGAGAAGGAGAAATCAGCTGAGAGCGACGCACGTAATATTATTTTGTAAACATGGAAGGACCACCAGCCAAGATGAGACGGCCTAATTTCAGTGAGGCTGAAGTATACGCTCTTGTGACTGAGGTAGCCAAACGAAAAGAAATGATTTTAGGGAAGTTGGACTCAAGTAGTTGTACACTTCAACTCAAAAACCAGCCTGGGGTGAAGTGTTAAATGCTGTGAATGCTGTTGGTAGAGTCACCCGCAATGTTACTGAAATTCGGTGGAAGTCTGATCTTCGTGTTAGCGTTAAGAAAAAAGCAGCACAAGATAAGAAATATGCTGGTGGAACAGGTAAGTCATAATATTGTTAGCGTGGTTATTGATTGACAATATGAAACAAACTTAACTATGGTTTTTCTGAGGCTTGGTACGATTTTACGTGTTTGTAAACTCAAGGAAGCAAGTAGTGTGGTGGCTCTCCATCGTGAATGAATACACATATTTTCCTTATATGAACACATTCATTAAAAGAAATATCGTTCTTCGAAGTTTTCCGTGTGAGTAAATAGTAAAAACTTTACCGTTCAACCTAAATTTTTTTTTTCTTTTTACGTGGATTAACCAACCCAGGCACAGTCACTGACCCACTTCGGGGCCTGTAATAATAATTCTTTAGTACTATTAATAAAAATACCTCTTTATAAATAATAATATTAATAACAAATAACCATAAATACCGAAATGAAAACACAAAAAGTGAGAATCAATATACAGTATGTATGTTGTGTTGTCGATATTACGAGAAACAATTGCGACCCTGCAATTGTGTGTAAATGACACATTTAGTCAGATCAGCAACCTTAGACTTGCTCCTAATTTTCGTGATGCCATATGGCAGCAGGGTCTACCATTAGACAACACATTATGCTTCCAATATCTTCCCAGGCGGTAGTCAGGGAAGTCTGTACTACTGTTAATAATTTCCCCACAACTTTTGGATTTTCTTATTATACCTATCATCTAGATTACACAATTTTAAGACACACTTGTCATTGTGTCGCAACTGACGTGGAACAGAGATAGTTAATATGAGTTTGTGTGGCAGGGCGGCGGAGGCCTCCCGTTGGTAAAGGAAGCTAGGTTAGGTAGGTTTGGTTACTGTTATAAACTACATATTAATAATTACGTTATTTCCGACGGTAATGAAGGTCATAATGTATAAGTTGCCATAGAATTCCTTTTTTTATGTCGTTAATTTTCATTCATCAATAGATTTATATTCATATTTGATATACATTATTATGTAAATTTTACTTTGTTAGGCTTATAGGCAAGGATGTTCTATCCTATGAGTTTACAACTAATACAGGTTGAAAATTTCTGGCTGCGACTATTTTTTTTGACTTATTTTACCATTTATTGTTTGTTACCTTAAATCTAATTAACTTTTGACATAGATAAAGGAGAATTTTTGTGGCTACAGCTACAATGATAGGTTAGGTTATAATGTTTGGAACTATTTCAGTAGATTCCTTTGTAACTATGATTTCTGCCAAATATAACATAGTTAGCATATAGTGTATGTAACCACAGCTCACAGTAAGACAGTTATTATTTATATTTTCTCTTCAAGGTGGCGGCCCCCAAATTGAAATTACATACACTGCAATTGAAGAAGCAATTCTTCAACTATTAGATCCAGCCTCTATACAAGGATTCCAGGGGATGTTGAAAGTGAAGAACCTATTAATGGTAATTCAGTCAAAATACTTTTCCAACCCCCTGATATATATTTTGTTCTTTTCTTCCTTCTTTTTATTTAAAAAAAACTTTTGGAGACATTTTTTCACATCTTGATTTGGAAATACTGTACAGTATACTGATTTTTTTATATAATTTTGAAAAATAACAACACTAGTAAGTTGGTTTCATTTCTAGCTTGTTTATTGCTTCCCTAAGTTATATATTAAATGTTGTTATAACTCGTATGTTAATGGACAAAATTGAGAAGTGCAAATATAAGAAATTTAACGCCTAGTTGATATTTAGATTTAAAAATATTTTAAACAAATATATTTAGATGGTCAACACTATTTTTCAAACCATTATTTTTCCTAAAAGCTTTTGTATATTTGGAAATACAGTGTAATATTTTAATTATACTCTTAACATAGACTTCAATCAACCTATTATACTACATTTCTTTCCAGAAGAAGAAAGAGAACTAACCCCCGGACCCTCAGGAGCTAGGTTTACAGCTACCGGTAGTTGTTTCCGAGAGGAATTTATGTTTCGGCCCGTTCAAGAGAAAGATGATTCTATAACCCTCATTCTGAATGAGGATATACAGGAACATGATATCACAGTACCCATTGTGCATTTAGAACCTGAAACTTCAGCACCTACAAACATTCCTGGAATTTCATCATCCGGAACATATGAGGTAGAAACATGTAGTTCAAGCAATACTCGTCAACCTATTGCTGCTACCACGGAACAGCGAAGTAGGTCTAGTACCCCTTCTGCCACAGCTGTTAGGTCAACTGTAACTGGTGATTCCACTGATGAAATGGGTTCATCTCCAATGCCAAGTACGATCAGAAGTGGCAGGAGGCCACGAACCTCTTCTGCCCGAAAAGATGAAGATCTTCTTCGAGAGATGCTTCGTGTTCAAACACAAATGAGGGACAGTTTTTTACAGCTTGTAGCGAACACCGAGTGCATTGCATCTGCAATGCTATGCATTGCAAGAGTTATGCAGTCGAAAAATCCTATCCAATGATGCTGTGTTTATGGTATGTGTATATGTAGTTGTTTACTTAGGTAAGTCCTTTACTTTTGGTAAATGTGATAATAGCGTAGTTGAAAAGTCATCAAACACTTATTATAAATTTTCCTTTGAGTGATTGTTATGAAGGAAGACGGCATGTTAAAAAATTGTGTAACTTTCACTTGCAGCCTATACTAGTCATGAAAATGTAACAGGAATATTTAGCTCTCCATAAGTTCATTAAAATCATGAAGTTAAGTGAAAGACACACATTTGTCAACTAATAACATGTGTTGCAGTGCTACTACGGGTAATGTTTACCCAAGTTTTGGGTAAAAGTTCCTACCACACTCAAAATTATATGTTTGAAAAGAGGCTCATGTACTTATTTTTATTTTTTAAAGGTTCCTTTATTTTGTAAGACGTAGTCAATTTCCAGTTCAACGAGTTTTATTTATTAGTTTGTAGTTTGCGAAGTATGATTCAAGTAGGTTGAAACAGAAATAATGGTGCAAATTCACCAACAGCCTACTGTAATCGCTGCTATTTAACACACATTAGTCTCCAAAGCGCAAGTTGTTGCATTGGTTCTTTCATAAGGATGTGCTGTCTCATGTTACATTTTATAGCTTAACAAGCAAAGAGTATTCTATTTTTTTCTTTATTACTTATAGTAGTACAGTATTGGGTTATAAGTTTCTTTTAATTTACGGGTATTGATGCAGGTAATTCTAGACATGAAAATTATACTGTATTCCATTCTTAAATCTAAAAAATGGCAACAAATAACAGTAGTTGTATTATTATTTCACAACGATGTGGTGACCCATGTCAAATTGTGTAGTTTAAGATGCAAACAGTAGCAATATTTTTTTATTGTTTCAATTTCTCAAATATGTTTTATGTAAGGATTTTTTTGTTTCACAAACTTTAGTGCCTTTGGTATTTAGTAGTATTAAAAGTATACTGTATTGGAATCAAATTTGTTCAAGGATATAGTACATATATTATTAAGGTAAGAGAAAGGCATTTAATTTCTATAAAGAAGTTTATTTTATTATGTACAGTATATTGAAAATAAAAGTTAAATCAATGTACGCTTTATTCGCATTACCTCTGTATACTGCACTAAAAAATACTATTTAAACATAGAGGAAAAATGTATTGGTGAATTGATATTTGATTTTAATTCATCAAGTAAACCAATTACGGACTACATTGGCTCTGACTGCTTGGCCTGTCCCTGCTACAGCTTCAGCTGGATTGTCAATCTCTCCATCATCGTCGACCATGTCGTGGGGAAGTGGTACCCTTCTCATTAAACAATAATTGTGAAGAAGGAAACATGCATTTACAATTTTGGCACATTTGGAAGGATCGTATTGAAGTGATCCACCAGAACGGTGAAGGCATCTAAATCGTGATTTTAGGACACCAAAAGTTTGCTCTACAACTACGCGGGTTTTGGTATGGCTGTTGTTATACCTAACTTCTCCAGGGGTTGAGGGGTTTCTGAATGGTGTCATGAGGAATGCCTCTAATGGGTACCCACTGTCACCTGGAATAACAGGAGTGATTAAAAAATAAAGAAATAAATGTACAGCTCAATAAGAAATATAATAAAAAAAAATTACAATGCCCTTGGGGGAATTAATCCCTCAGCCCACTCTTGTACCTATAAGCAAAAAACATATAAACTATATAGCTGCATTACCAAACAATGAGGCATAATGTATTTGCTTCCATATAAAAATAGCAATATAGCACAAATATTTTAACCATTTTTCAACAACCAACTGTAAGACAAATAAAGATATTAGGTGTGGGCCACTAATTATGTATGTGCCGTCAAGTGTCATAGCTTGGTTTAGGGAAAGTTATTAGGTTCAGCATAGGTTTATAAGGTCAGTGATGTCAAACTTAGTCGATATGCACGGTTAAACATAGCTGTAAAAGTGTACCGTTCCTTAATTCAACAAATGAATGATTTATCATGTACTGGGCAGTTAAGTAAGGTCCTCCTAGCATTAGAGCCTATGTTCCACCTAGTCACATTGATTAGCTGAAATAGGAAAAATCTTAACCGTGCCATTTAAACTTACCAATCAAATAATTATCACCAAAATCACCAGCCTCAAAGCGACGGCGAAGTAAGCAGTTGGCCCAGATGAAGGCGTCATGTTTACAACCTGGATACTTGGTGCTGTAGTTTGTGATCAACCCATCGGCATTACATACTACTTGTACATTGAGAGTGGTATCGCTTCCTGTTTACATATGTTCCTTCATTTTCAATTGGGGCTTTTATGGGTATGTGTGTTCCATCAATTGCACCAATGACTCTTGGAAGGTTTCTTATTCTGGCAAAACCTTGCACAGTTCTTGCTATTTGTACATTACCTGTTGGCATCTTTATTTCAAATCTTGCCCTTTCTGTGAGAATTTGGGTCACATCTCTAATAATTCTACTGACACTAGCTTGGGTAAGACCAACTGTATCACCAAGTACATGTTGAAAGGTTCCACTGGCGTAAAATCTTAAAGCAACTAACACTTGCGTGTGTATGGGAACAGCATGAGATCTTCTCGTTCTACGCCTTAAAAATGGATCTAACTCTTCACACAGTCTTAGAATTTCACATCGAGGAAACCTATAATATCTAATTAGATTTTCATCGCTTATATTTATGGGATCCAAAGGGTCCCGATACCTTCGTTCACGTCGTAAAGCTCGATCATGCAGATAAGCTACAACAAGTTCCATTGCAGGGTAACTGGAAAATGAGGTCCAAGTGTTACAGGATCAATCTGCAGGACAAAAAATTATGCAATGGCTTAGAAGTTTGTTACAGTATTGTTTTTATGTTGATACTAACTTATTCAAAGTTTTATCATTAGGCCTAGAATAGAAGGGTTATGCCTGTGAAAAACAAAAATTATGGCCTTAAGGTTTTGCCTGGCTCTTAGGGGTAAAATACTGAAAAATGCACGTGTTAAAATCTCTTTATTCATTTAAAATTGAAAGAAATTGTTCATTATGAAAGTAAATAAGGGTGTTAAAAGCATTTAAAAGACATCCTCTTGCCTCTTGTCTGTCACATACTCGCATTTGAAACTGATTTCTGGTAGGAACAGCAGCCTTCTCCGTTAGCCGGATTCCTTGAAACCCAGAACTTTCTGAAAGCCGTAATTGAAATTTTATCTAAAATTAATTCCCAAAGCATGATTTTGCAGGAAACTTACGGCTTAGGTAAATGACTTTCAGAGAGGCACATTTTCCTGAAAACTATGAGGAAAGTTTCCCAGATAACCGAGAAAATTCCGGAGATGGGGGATATATTTCTGGGTTCGAGAGATGATGTAATGGGCAATTGCAGGAACTACCGAGAAAATTTTTCCATTACCATAAACATTCTGGGGATGAGGGATATTTTCTTGATTTGTGATAACTGTCTCGTTAACGGGAAAACACTCATTCATTCACGGTAGTGCTCTTCACCAATTGTTCCGGCTAACAGAGATCTCACAGTAATAGGTGTTTTACCCCACTAGAATTTAGGTAAATAATCCCTTGCATAATGTTGGCCTGTGACAAGACACATAAGCTATACTAAGATAGCCTTATTCTGGGCAAATTCAAATAAATTGGTTATTGATAGCATAGCCTTGCCTAACCTAAATGACAAATCACTTCTCTTAAATTACTCATTTAGCCTAGACCCTGGTGTTTTCCTTTCAATGTTGGGAACATTTGGTCTGAATTGTCTTCAAGTTCATACAAGAAACAACAATTTAAAACCTGAAAATATATCGGATTAGCCGTAAATTTTCTTAAATTAATACTCTACCTATGATAATGTTCAAGGAAAGTCTGGAACTAGGCCTAAGGTAGCTGCTAGACAAAGTGTCTCACTGACGGCCTGACGCTCACCAAAAAACCATTACACACTCTCTAACCTAACCTAACATACCATAACATAACATAACCAAACCTATCTATCTAACCTATACCCTATTAGTATAATTTCTTATTTAAATAATCCTCATGTTCTAACTAAACTAAGTAGGCCCCATGTTTAAACATTTATTTGCCTAAGACTGAAAAAGCAGTTATATAGGCCCCTATTAATCAAGTTAATTGCAATCCATATTTTACACCTAATATCATTTAATTTTGGCTAGCCTATGGAAATTTATAGCCTTTCATGTTATCATACTCTATATACATAAGAAAATAGGCTAAGGCTATTGGTTGAATATTAGAAAAACAAGGCGAAGTCTTGGCAGGAATGTTCACTTGACCTCATATTTGGCTTTCATTGCTGAGGGATATTTACGGCTATACAACATTAATAAGTTCTATCTGCAAGTTTACTCAGTCATAAAACATATTTTTACCCTAAGTGTGAACAATACAAACCTTCTATTTTGGTAAGAAATACTTTATAATGTGTAAGAAGACAAAAGATGCGTCTCTTCCAAACTGAGACAAACACAAACACTCAAGCCGCTTATTATACAACAAAAAAGTTACGAAAAAGACAAAGTGAAATATTATATTTCAGTATGTTGATGTACAAAACATTTTCTTCTTTATTCTATGATAAAACAAGTCTAACAAACATTATTACAACATATATTATTATTATTTTCTATACAATCGGGAATTAGTCACAACTACATCCGGGTTGAGAGTGTTACACAACCTCGGGAGCTGGTGTAAGTTACTTGTGGTAACCCCTCAAAACCTCAATATTTCTCTAAAATTAGTTTTCAAGTTTACAAATTTTACTGAAAACAAAGAGAAAACGAGCTAAAAGCTATGGTGGTGGGCGAGGATAGGGGGTAAGGGGAGGGGAGGTGGAAGGGGAGGGAAGGTGGAAGGGGAGGGAAGGTGGAAGGGGGGTTCAATTGCGGCAGTGTCCTTACATACCAGACTTCCATTCAGGAAAAAACAAACACATTCGGGTTTAAATTAACACCGTTGCACGATGGTGAAACTCCTGGTCCCTAGACGAGGTTCACGAGAGAGAGAGAGAGAGAGAGAGAGTTCACACATCTATCTATATTCCTGTATGCTCTACTTTCCACGTACTGCCTGAACACACACACACATCAGCTTACGTGCCGTCATGCCTGCAGGAACCACTTTTAGTTACATAAAAAGGACCAGCCTCACTTTGAAGCAATTCCCGCTTTGATAGAAAGACCACTGGTGAAATGTGTCACTAGATCTGACATATCTTGACCTCGGGTCTAACTTCCAACAACCAGCCAACGTCAGTCCTACAGGAAATCCTCAACTTTCCACTGGTTTACTCACCTCCGGCTGTCTTAGACTGACTGACAGACATTCATTTCCATCACAACATTCTTGCCACCTCACTGATGAAGGGAATAAAGATATGTTCGTTGAGACTTACTCGATGTTGCCTGTAATGACATGCACGACAATTACAATAGTGGAAGTAGTAGTAGTAGTAGTCTTTGTTGCCGTGATAGTAGTGGCTGTATCAATAGGTGTAGTATTTGTAGCAACAGTAGTTGTAATCGTTAAAAGTGGTAGCAGTAGTCGTAGTAATTGTAGCAGGAGCAATAGTAGTAAAGTAGCTGTAGTAATAGTAGCAATAGTTGTAGTAGTACTAGTAATAACAATATGAACAGCATGCTTTTCCTAACCTTTCATTACTTGTCAGTTAAAGAGAAATGTGTTGTGTCAGCGTCAGGCACCAAGCCGATAAACACCTTATGACGCACTTATGACAACTGACCACGACCACTACCAGGTAACTTGGCGGTAAAGATACGAGTTTCAATTAAGTGTTTTGAGTTGGCCGGCCATTAATCTTGCCCAGGGAAGCCAGGAAACGCATATTTATTGAGACAAGAAAAAGGACTGAGCTTCGGGGTTTCCAAATTGCATGTTTTCTCTGGTACGAAATGAAATGCATTTAAACAAATTTTCCACAGGATATTTTATATAGTCGGGGATATATTAATGGTTGGTATATATGAAAGAGAGGGCCTACACATTCCTAAATTGGACTGGTACACTAAAGCACCTTGTACGGGTTTAGTGAACTCATGAAAACCACAGTTTTATTTCACTAACTGACGTTTTAATAGGTCACCTTTCCCATGAATCTTTTTCTCATGTGTAGATAGATTTGATTTTATTATATATTATATATATATATATATATATATATATATATATATATATATATATATATATATATATATATATATATATATTTTTTTTTTATTTATTTATTTATTTATTTATTTATTTATTTGTTTATTTATTTATTTATTTTCATGTCTTATTTTTTTAAAGTCTGTAATGATTCTTTTCCCGGGAATTTGTTACGGTAATTTACTCACTTAAGAGCTCTTTCAGAAGTTTCTGAATTGGGGTGGAATAACTGGAATTTTCTATTTGAAATCGTACTTATTTTACCAACTGACACGAATATGTTATTGAAATCTGACTAATAATTACGAGGGTTGTCTCCTGCAAGCACCTATCTCAATATCATTTACTAAATAAAGCGCTGACACATTCTACTAAGTGATTCAATATTCACGCTCGCTGTGACTCACTCTTACTGACCCTTGGGTTCAGCTAACCCTTCAAGAGTTTCAGTGAGTCGAGGACGTGACAGAACTCAAACTCTTTATATGAGGAGTTCCGGAGAGCTTCGGACAGCTGACTCGTGCGACAATAAGAAACAAATTTCCAAAGGTCCATTGACAGCTACCAGGGAACACTAGATATCTTGTGGCAGCTGTCGAAAACAATGCTACCCTGTGAAGAATCTATATAACGGTTTATGTATATTTTCTTGACTAGTTTTACCGTGAGAAACAATGGTCACTCACTGCATGGCGTCGATTTCATTTCATTTCATCATTTTTTTCTTCCGATATTTTAATATTTGTCCAGTTGTATCATGAAGCACTGCCCCCACCAAGTTAAGCTGTGTACACGGCCGCCGGTAATAGTGACGTTACCTTACATTAGCCACGATGAACCAAAAATAATATCCGTTATCCTTGGTGAATATCGGGAGCCAATTGAACATGTATGTAAGCATGTAGGCCAGTGGTTCTCAACCTTGTTTGCCCCATGCACTCCTTTCACCATATGTCAGGATGTCATTCCCCCCTCCTTTCCAAGATTGTCTGCCTCAAAAAGTGCATTCCAAATAATATGCATATAATACTGAAAATCCTTTATTTTTTCCATATTAGAATCAGTTCCCCCCCCCCCCCTGAAAACCTGAGGGGGGAAATTCCCCCCTGGTTGAGAACCCCTGATGTAGGATGTATGTATACTGTACAACTGAGTTCTTATGCCATGCGAGGATTTGTTTTATAGTTTGCGTAATGCTAAGCGACCCGAAACTGTCTCGGTGAAATAAACAAGACGATTTGTTAAGTACTGGTCTCACTGTTTGATGTATATATTAGAGAGTGTTTATCTTATTAATTATATTTTTATTTATATCTTAACTCTCATGTTTCTTAATTCACTGTAGTGTATAAGATCATTTGATACAGACAGACATTGATGAAAGTAGATCAAATCAGCTGAATGCCAAAAGAAAAGAAACTTACAAAAGATTTTATTTTTCTATTTTGTTTTGGTTTTGCATTGCCATTTTTTCTCCTCCATACCTACTGGCGGCTGAACAGATTGACGAGGGTAAAACCACAATGAAGGGGGAGTCATATCTGCACCTCTAATTCAGGAGGAGTTTAATGGAAATAGTGGCGTAGTTTGATGGTTTTCGGTCAGGAAGCTCTGTTGGTGGCCTTTCCCTGCAATGTTTTTTTTTTGTTCTCGCGAATTTGACATGACTTGCAACACGGCCCAAGGTTTAGAGTTTCTTTGTATTAAAATATTATTAGTTTGCTGCAACGATTCAAATATTTCCTATTTTGTATGTATGTGTTTTTATCTATAGGTGTTAAATAATGTATGTGTTTTGTTTGTAAGATTTTTTTGTATTTAAACTTGTGGCACCTTTGTTTAGCCCTGACTTCTATTTACACACCTCGATCATATCGCCCCTCACTCTGACGTCTCTCGAGGGAGTTAAAATTCAGATGCTTTAATCTGTCTCTATAATAAAGGCTCCAACTGCCTAGGATTAGTCTTGTCATCCTCCTCTGATCTCTCTCTCTCTCTCTCTCTCTCTCGGGAATTATAACACCCTGTTATATCTATAGATAGATAGATAAAACCAAAGACCCGAACAGTGATTAATACAACACGCCCCCGGAACAAGAAAGCTTTTAGTGTCGCCTCTGTTTGTGGACTATGTATACAAAATGGTGTTTGTATATCCCTTTATCTTCCGTCTTCTCGTCCTATACGGCTTTGTGTATATAATAAAACACCGATAAGCGGTGAGATTGTCGGCCAGTATGGAGCTCTGATCGGCAAACTTTCAACATTAAAACTAAATAAGTTCATTCGGCCGAAATAGCTTTTGCATCTAAAACTCACTTTGAGAACTGAAGCTTCATAAAATGGTGTAATGCCTTCTGAAAATTCTCTCCCACGCACTCCTTCCAAGATGTGTTGGGGAAATACACTAGTGTGGAGACCTACACGCACGCCCGCCACACCCTACTGTACTGTACTGTATATATGTATATACTGTTTTAGACTAGGAGCACAAAGTTGCAGTTACAGAATTTGTTAAATTGATGTAAAAGTTTTCACATTCATTGTATGTTCATTAACAGTGTATCATCGGTAATAACAAAACTTTGTTTATATTCACAGTTATTATTTCAAAATATTTTTTTTTTCTGTTCAATAACTATTACGAAAACCCAATGATAAACAAAATAGAATTATTATTTCTCCATCAAGTTTGTTTTGAAAATCACCAAAAACTGTATTGTTGACAAAAGTCTATTTATACATGAATGCATCTGTGAATTCATGCGCAGGATATATATTTTTGTTTATGTATTATATAAGATTGGTATAAAAAATTAAGTAAATTAGTAGAGGGAAAAATTAATCAATAAAAAAAATTTAACTGCAAGTTTATAAGACAAATAAATAACCCAGTTAGTAAGGTGATGCATCAGTTCTTTGTCTTTATTACCAGGACGACGGTGATCCCCCTTAGGTGCCTATTGTGCTGAGGTCTAGCTAATACCCCCTTAGGTGCCTATTGTGCTGAGGTCTAGCTAATACTGGGGTAAATACTTTAGCTCTTTAGTAGAAGAGAGTCAAATAGTGATCTGGGCTAAGAATGATATGGCAGTGGCCTTCCTGTCCCTCACTCATTTCTATGGCGTGTCTCTAACTGCGGGTCTCCCTCTCTGTTTAGTTACTTATGTTTCTTAAATTTATTTTTGTCTACCTGTCTCATTTTTATTCAGTCTCCTTATCAACCCATACGGCTATCTAGGTACCTGTTTCTCCCTGTCTCTATCTGTCTTTTTCTCTTACTGTCTTTTATTTTTTTCCCTGTCTATCTCTATAAAGGTACAGTATTCCCCTATTTCTTTCACACACACACAAAAACACACACACACACACACACACGCGCGCGCGGATTAAAAATAAAAATAAAACCTTTGCTTCAGAATTCTTACGACAAATTGAGTAAAATGACTCAACGCCCACTCCCTCAATTCGATGCCTATAAGAATCGACAAAGAATAGTGGTAAATGATGGACGTGTTAATTTTGGCTGGTTGAAGTCATTCTTGGGAA
>NW_024745605.1:0-24779 GCF_018991925.1 Homarus americanus | reverse complement strand
AACGTTAGGTCACGTCCTTACGATACGAGTTGAGGCGAGTTACTGAAGCTTAAGGGCATCGCAGTGCGTGCTTACAGAAATGCTGAGCTATGGGTCTCGCCCTCTTGGGTGAGTTGCCCGCTCACGTGTCCATATCATGTCTCACTCATAGACAGTGGAAAGTTACAGGGGGTGAATCTGAATATAATATCAGATGTATTGACCCATTTATATAATACGTTCTGTTGATGAGACAGGGGCCTATTACAATGTAATCCGTAAGTTGCTGAGGAAAGACCCTGAAAAACGAAGACGTTGTAATTCGCTTTTATGATCGACATGAGTCAGTGATAATAGCCAAGGTTATTACTTAACCTCGCCGCCTGCAGACGATGTTTTCCTCCCCCAGGACGACCAAGGATGGGGATGATCGGTTATGTATCAAAAATTAATATCGAAAATACATTTATTATTATTATTATTATTATTATTATTATTATTATTATTATTATTATTATTATTATTATTATTATTATTATTATTATTATTATAGGTCCTAAGCGACGGTGGTGAAAGTATTCATTCCGGGATAAAGAAAAAAGTTGTGACGTCAGCATTGATCCTGGGATGAAAAATAATTATTGTCAGCGGCGTTGATTCTGGAAAAAAGAAGCTGGTTGCAGTGGGGATTGTCCTGGGATAAGAATAGGTGGTGACGGCGGCTTTCGTCCTGGAATAAGAATAGGTGGTGCCTGCGGCGTTCATCCTAGGATAAAAACAGGCGGCCGTGGCGGGCTGGGTGATGGCGTCGGCGATACAGCGCCTCAATCCCACTATTTAATCCCTGGAGCTTTCACGCTAAGTTTATGGTCGCCCCCGAATTCTGAAGCTGGAATTTCCACCAACTTGAGCTTCAATTTGCTGCCCAGATACCTGTTTGTTTAGGTTGTTAATTAATGGTGGAGTGTAACTTGTGTTTCCATTAATTTAAAGGGAAGCTAATGGGCTCTCTCTCTCTCTCTCTCTCTCTCTGTTCATGAATGGTGTGTTGAGATGAGGCGCCCGTGTGGTATGTAGGTCACTGACCCCCATTGTTTACTGTGTAACTTGTGGCTGAGTTATGGTGACGTATTGACGGTGTTTGTAGGCTAATGAAGGCATTAGTAGTGGGCGGGAGTTACTATGGTGGAGGGGAGTTGGCAGGATTGACATTGTGGAGAGGGGAATGACCATGATGTAAGGGTAATATCATGGTGGAGATGAGGGAGCAGGATTGACATTGTGGAGAGGGGGATGACCATGATGTAAGGGTAATATCATGATGGAGATGAAGGGAGGATAGGAGGTGTATGGGAATGGAAGTAGCGGAGGGAGTCTGCTATTATGTGCCAACCAATCTCAGGAGGGGTGAGAGGGGGCTGACCATTGTACGGGGAGATGGGTGTTTTAGGGTAAGGGATGGGGTTGCAGGAGGAGATGTGGGTGATGATGGGGCGATTTAGGGGAAGAATGGGGATGAGGTAGAGGGGTATGGGTTATAAAGTTTCCACCAATAGGAACATACAACCTAACCTAACCAAACCTAACCAAACCTAACCTAACCTAATCTAACCTAACCTAACCAAACAAAACCAAACCTAACCTAACCTAATCTAACCTAACCTAACCTAATCTAACCTAACCTAAACTAACCTAAACAAAGCTTCTAGTCTAAGTAGATCATAGACATATCCTTCACAGCAGGCGAGGCAACCTTACCTTAGTCTATATTGCATGATTAAGACTACAAGGACAGGTGAAACTCCAATATAGGTTGTACTTCTTCACCATATCCTTCCTTAGCTCATATTTTCCTTTGTTCTTTTTCTCCTTGCGTTTCTTCTTCATCTCCTCCTTGTAATTTCCCTCCTTCTTCCTCCCCTTCCCATTCTTCCACCCCCTCCCTTCTTCCTGTTCCTTTTTCTCTTCCTCCTCTTCCTCCCCTCCTATCCCTTCCCCTCCTATCTATTCTTCTCACCCCTTCACCTTCTTCTTTCCAGGTCAAGGAACACCGCAAGAAATTTTCTGCTGGTTGGGGAGAAACGCTAATCTAAATACCGCCAAATAATCAATGAATGTTTACACTTGTTTCATGACCATAATAATAATTCTTCACTAAACGCTAAAACTAAATATTAAGCGAATAAACTGAAATATTAAATGATAGTCAGTTAGTATTCTGCTTCATTACTTGCTAAAAATATTGGCTCTATACTTGTGGTAAATGTTTAAATGACGTCAGGCGCTCTCTATATCTGGACTTTCATATATGACAGAAAATGTGATATTTGAAGGTTTTTAATTAAATAAACTATTTGTTTTGCAAGACTCGTGGACTCGCGGAATATTGTTAATTCATGAAAGCAAAAATATGTTTAAAGTATATGTATTTGTATATAAAGAGAATAAATTATATTTTCGAGTGCACATATCGTCAAGCCATTGGACAAAATATATATATTTTCTTTGTTATAAGTATTAATAGCAATACGTTTATTTACACTAGAAAACAATGTATTATTCTAGATAATATACTGTATATATAATGCTAATCGTGAATACAATTGATGAATAACTCAATGTCTAGTGTCATTCCTAGTCGATCTTGCTGTAATTGGGAACCTGACTTTAGTTGAGGACCTGAAAGTAACAGCGTATAGAGTCGTTTACATTGTGCCGTTCATTACCTGGCGTTATATTCAGTCCCTGTATCCACACTGTCTATAGGACCCGCAAAAAGAGGAAAATATATTGAAAACAGTTGGATAAATATTGAAATCAGGGAAATGGAGGGAGGGAGCAGAACCGGCCGCTTTAAATCTAATATAGTTGTTGCCAGAGTACCGGAGGGATATATTTCACTATATTTTAGTAATATTCTGAAATATATCGTCTTACAGGGATGATACGACCCAGGGTGAAAAAAAATATGGAGGACCTTTTATCCTTATATTCGATATGGCGAGACATCTGAACCCACAATATCTTTCTGAAGTATAAATTTATATAAAAGTGCTATGAATGAGACTCTTACCTGAACATAAGCATAGTTATTTCTGAAAATATTCCTTCCTTGATGATCAGTTGCTTTCGGACATGATGAAATTGAAGTATATCTGACGTGATGAAATTAAACATCAACATAACTCCGGTCATTACAAAACGTTCCTGGTCTTAAATGATAATGAAGAGTTATTTTTGAGATAATGGCGATGCCCCCCCCAAACTCACCCTTCCTCGCACGCAAAATTCATTTACTATAACAACTTGGTCCACAACAGAAATAATAACAGATGGGAGGATAGCATGTTGTCTGTGGCGCCATGGCGTGATGAGGAGCGAGGAACTGCCGTTGTGGCTCTCATCAACTCACAAACGTTTCATTAACTTGAGGGAGAGTGGGAGAGGGAAGTAAACGTTCGCTGCTGTATGCGCTGTACACAAACTCCAGCACAACACACACAGACACACTTCTCTATTACTGATAAGCTCGTCAATTAACCTGACGTACTCATTACTTTTAGACATATGTGACTGACAAGGAAGAACCTAAAAATAGGGGGAAGAGGAAGAGACACATACGAGGATAAAAAGATGAAGAGAGGTGAACAGAAATATAGATCGAGTGGTTTAAGTGTTGTGTATATTAAATTAGAGAGAGAGAGAGAGAGAGAGAGACTCCTCCCTTTTCATCTTATCCCACACTTGAACCTCCTCCTCCTCCTCCAGCCTCTCTCTTTTCGTGCCATTTTCTAGCCCAAATATAGAGTGGATATAAATTGAATAAATGTTTCCAGAAAAACCCCTGGAAATACCACCTCAGTGAACTCAGGGCCACTAAGTCATCCAGGGGGAAATCTTATAAACCGTTCTGGGCTTTGTGGAGGTGGAGGGTCAGGTGTTGGAGGATCAGGTGGTAGAGGGTCAGGTGGTGGAGGGTCTGATGGTGGAGGGTCAGGTGGTGGAGGGTCAGCTGGTGGAGAGTCTGGTGGTGGAGGGTCTGGTGGTGGAGGGTCAGGTGTTCGAAGGTCAGATGTTGGATGATGAGGTGTTGGAGGGTCAGGTGTTGGAGTATCAGGTGCTGGAGAATCAGGTGTTGGGGACTCAGGTGGTTATGGGTTAGGTCTGTGGTTATTGAAGTAGAGTAAAAATAAATATGTAAGCTGGGGAATGAAAAATCGCTGAGTAAATCCTCAATATTGGTATTATTATTATTATTATGACGATTGTCTTTAAAATTGATACACTTAATTACTATACATACTGTGTTCTTGAGACTCACCTGTTCCTTCGCCCTTCTGTCTTCACGCCATTTGATATAGATAAATTAAAAAAAAATCCATTAAATGTCTTATACGTCGCTCTAAATCCTCCTTGGGACACTTTCTTATAAATTGGCTCTCTCTCTCTCTCTCTCTCTCTCTCTCTCTCTCTCTCTCTCTAACCTCTTAACATACTCTAAAATAATTTTATTAAGGTTCTCGGTGAGTCAGGCTCTTTTATCTCAAGAAGGTCACCTTTAAAATTTTGCTTACAAGTGTACGACCTCTGACTTTGGGATGATTACCTTTATTATGTATACACTTGTAAGATATACAGTATATATTTTACAAATATTGAAGGTTGTTTATGAGGTCAATGTGCACTTTTATATATAGTTAACTCTGCAACACAAATATTGCATTACTTTCTACCTTTCATCATAACCACCATCTTTATTATACGTACCCATGCAGGTTTAAGGACCTGCAATTATACACGGCAGGACAATACTGTAGACTTTGTGTAATGACTGATATTGACCTTATCTTATTTCAGGGTACAGAGACATTTATTACGTAAATTTCAACGAGAGAGAAAGCGACAGAAAGGGGAAGTAATAATCCAACAGGAAGGAACAATGAGAACATAAGAAAGAAAACTAAACGTAACATAACATAAAGTCAACTGTACATACAAAGTTATAAAAGTTGAAAATGCACACATACTTTACAAACACCGTAAATATAGTCATTCACGTCCACATATATACTGTATATATAATAACACGAAAATACGAATTTCTAATACATTATAATTATCGAGCAAATAAGGGTTACAAATATTTGATGCAGAACATGGTGTTTACTTTTGGTGTTTAGGTGAAGGTAAAGGGACGCTTATCTTATTTTACAACAAATATCAATAAAAAGGAACTTCACGTTATTTCCCAAGTTAATCTCAACCGTAGTTAGAACTGTCTACCTATTAAAAAAATAAGTGAATTCAGGCGCAACACACACACACACTTGTATATTATTTGTAATTCGTAACCCATTCCCCAAATATGTAACTGTATATTTTCAGCCTTCTGGCTGCCAAGCTCTTTCAATAAACCGTTAATTATTATTATTATTGTTATTATACATACATACATACATACATACATACATACATACATGCATACATACATGCATGCATGCATACATACATACATACATACATACATACATACATACAGTACATACAGTACATACATACATGCATGCATGCATGCATACATACATACATACATACATACATACATACATACGTCGAAAAATGTAAAATAAAATATACATGGTTCTTTTAATATTCTGATTGCTTTCCTCCTCCTCCCCTGCCCCATACTCTTTCCTCCTCTCGCCCCTCTTTCTTCCCTTACTCCTCTTCCCTCTCGTACCCTTACGCTATCCTCCCTTTCTTTCCTCCACCACCTCTTACCTCGCTTCCCCCATCTCTCCTCCCTTCCCCCTGTAGTACTCCCTGAAAAATAGAAACACAATATTCAACTAAAATATTAATTTTTACGTAACACACAAAAACAATTGCATATCAATCAACAATTGATCTAATTTTGCTTAGAAAAAATAAGTGTTTTTCTTGTCTGATAATGAACATCACCTGTCTGGAAATTTTAATTAAGTATTTTTTACCTGTCTATTGTTGCCTCCTCCACAAAATTTTCCTTTAATCCCTTTAATTTTTTTCAAAGTATCTTTAATTACTAATTTTTGTCAGGTAAGTTTACATTTTCATTTCAGCCAAGGAGCATAAAAGCAGCATGAACTGTCATATTATATATATATATATATATATATATATATATATATATATATATATATATATATATATATATATATATATATATATATATATATATATATATGTATATACTGTATATATATATATTGTCGTCAGATGGGACAAATTTTATCATATGGGCCACGGGTAAGAATATTCTCATCATTCTGATACCTAATAATGATTAATCTAAAAAAAAAAACATGCACAGAATATGAAAAAATAATAATGCAATGGCACATGGCACAAAACTCCAGCCCCATAACAGCACCTCCATTGATCAACATGACAAATGGCTGACAATTCAAAAACCAAAATAAAATCCTTGATATGTTCTGTGACGTCCGTAGATGAGTCCCACCCACCAGCATTGTAATGGAGCCAATAAATAGTGACCCTCATTATCAATAGTGTTGCCAGAGTGTGATGTATTGCACTGTATCACACACAATATCCCACACTCTACCTATCGCACCTGCCACGAATTTTAATGGCTAAATACCAAATACAGTTCGTTTCACCAATTTTCCAGTATTGATGTATTGAGTTAGAGTGATGGTAAAATGTGTATTATTGGTGTATATGTACTTCAGACGTGACGGTCATTGTGTATATATATATATATATATATATATATATATATATATATATATATATATATATATATATATATATATACATCAAGGTCTAGGTATATACAGCACTGTATATACCAAACAACGATCAAGAGATAAAAGTGTTGACCAATGACAGTCTGTATATTTACGTGTGTGTGACTGTGTGTGTGTCTGTGTCTGTGTCTCTGTGTAAAATAAATCCCCGATGGGTTGACTGATGTTACAAGTGTAAGTCCTCGAAAACATAAAATATGAAGAGATTTTGTTTCCTTTGTTCATTTCACCACATTAGTGGAGTTTCCCATTATTTTCCAACTTTTACCTCTTCATCTTCTTTCTTATTTACTATAATTCATTCGCTCTTTTATTGGTTCATTTTATCTCCCACATTTTGTTTCCGTTCGTTCTCATTTCTACTCTCTCTACTTTAACACTCTCCTATTCTCAATTTCTCTTTAAGTCATTACCTGTCTCTTTCTATCTCCTGCTCTCGTTCACATTCCTCCCTTCTCTCAATGCCCTATTTCTGTCTCATTTGCTCTTTACCTTCTCTTTCCCTCTCTATCTTTTTTCACCCCTTTATACATTTCTTTACCTCTCTCTGCTGCTGCTGCTTGGGAATTGCTTGAGTGCCTATCGTGCGCTTTTGATATTTGGCACACAGGGGTGACGACTCAGTAGCAGTTCTTGCGAAAATTTTACCCGGTGAACTCGGCAGTGAGTCACTTGGTGTATTAACTTTATTCTTAACATATCACATCGAGGGGCGCCAAGAATGTATGGAAGGTGAGACTGAACAACACATACTAAAGTCCATACTAAGATCCAAAGTTCTATTTGTACTGAGATTCATGCAGTTTTTTCTTCTATTGAATTATTGTGTATTAATGTTTTGAAGTATATTATGATATACTGGTAATATTTTAATTCTTTCTTGCAAATTATATGTATAAATTAAAAAAAAAATCGAATATATTTTAGTATGATTTATGACTTTATATTCGCGTTATTTCTTACGAGGGTAAATATTTATAGAAGACTAAAGATAATAAAACCTTAGACTCGCCAGAGAGAATAATAATCTGTATATAATCAGACCACGAATAGCGGGGCAATAAACTTCTCTTACGTGTCACTGATAAAACAGAGTCAAGAAAATAAGAGACAATAATAAGCGAAAGGAAAATGTACTGTTCAACAAATATTAAAACGCTATTTCAGAGATATTTTTCCCAGAAACATATTGTAATAAGTAAATATTAATATTGGAAATGTGAGGTAAAATATATGAGAAAGAGAGAAAGAGAAAGAGAAAGAAGAGATTATCCTTTCATGTCGAGAAACACGTAGGACCTCTTCAGAACGTATGAAACCAATCCGATTTATTGAAAGAAGAAGAAGAAAAAGAGAAGATGAAGAAGGATTTTTACCTCTGAGAACTATCCACACTCTCCCTCCTTCCCTCTCCTCTTCCTTTCCTCCTTCCACTTATACCGCCGAGTATATTTACCTCAGCTGAGGAGTTCCACTTGACAGAGTCTTAATGGTGCGCTAAAATATTACCTTCAGAATGCCTTTAAGACTTCCATCCCCAGCTGAAGACGAAAAGCCACAGGCCGTTCGTTACGTCGCCGAAAACCCAATACATTATATTTTCCAATTCGTCAGGTGATTCCCGCTGCCTTTTGCTCCGTCTGTGCCGCGTTATATGATTAAGACGGTTGCTGTGGGCCCTGACAGGTTTGTGAAGGTCGTCGTTAGCCAGCAGCAGTGGGTAGATGAGTCGTAGAAGCGAACTGCATTTCAGTAGCGGGATTAAGGGTAGTGGTAGTTGTCGTTGTTGTTGATGATGATGATAATGCTTCGGTGCTCTATGATGAAGTGGATATAAGCATTTCAGTGTGTTGTCATGAAGTAAGTATAAACGTTTCATTTTGCTGTTATGAGGATCGTTGGTCTGTTTACAAACAATATCGAGGAGACAATAATTGGATTTGAAAATCATTTTCACTTGCAGTTCACTCTCGGGTAGTTCTTTGTATTGTGTTTTTTATAATATCCATCTGCGTTTCTACTTAGACAACCAACCGAGTCTTGAATGAGAAAATCCATGCACAGATTGCAGAAGGAGAGGTCCTTTAGTGTTATTTGCATATTATTATCTATCGGAGGCGATGTTGCCCGGTAATACAGAATAAAACTGCAGTATTTTGTTTGTGGTTTTGTCTGAAATATCTTCTCAATAAATGACGTGTATGTTTTTTGTGCTAATTGTTATTTGTTTTGAAAAGTGAAGTTCCTAGGATTGGATTTGTTTGTGTTTGTCTGTCTGTGTGTCTGTCTGTCTGTCTGTTGATAAGTTGACACCCTGCAATTAATATTGAACCTTCGTACTTATCATACTGTGTTTCTCTAATGAAAGATATACACACAGTAGATAGCGTATTACTACCGAGGCTGTGCAATGCACAGTGTGCACAGTGTGCATACTTTACCAGATTTTCTACAAAGTGGCAAGTCTGGATATGTTTCTTGAACCTTTCTTCAATATGTGACTTTCCAGCATTTGTTGGACTTCCGTCACAAGTCGGTATTCCTCTTTCGGGGGGTCGCCAGTCAAGTGGAAAAGCCGTGAGGCAGTTTTATGTTGAGACACAAAAGTCCTTTGTCGTAAGTATAGCGAGAGCAGAGCTTTTGCTGGTAAAGTCTGTCTGAGGATTTTGAAAGAAGAAGAGGGAAGAAAATAAGTATTAGCACTGGTTGTTATTATACACACACACACATATATATATATACATATATATATGTAATAGGCCCCTGTCTCATCAACAGAACGTATTATATAAATGGGTCAATACATCTGATATTATATTCAGATTCACCACCCTGTAACTTTCCACTGTCTATGAGTAAGACATGAGATTGACACGTGAGCGGGCAACTTACCCAAGAGGGCGAGACCCATAGCTCAGCATTTCTGTAAGCACGCACTGCGATGCCCCTAAGCAGTAGCTCACCACAACTCATATCGTAAGGACGTGACCTAACGTTTATCATACATAAACGCCGTCCCTTTCTCATTCACTCCTAGACAGTGAGACTTACGGTTGATATACACTCAGGAATTATATATACAACCTTATATAATAAAACAAAGGAACTACCGTTTGGGTTTCGTTACTTAAAACCCAAATATAAATATGTGTGAACGGACTGGTTAATTGGACAAGCAGCCGATTCATATAGGTGGCAAGCGGTGTGTACGGATTCTTCAAACTGGTAGTCGTATCATCCGTCTGTGTCTTGTGAAAAACAAGAAACCACACAGCAGTGACGCGTTACATAATCCGAGTGTTTAAAACTATATCCCGTATTGAGACGATATGTAGTGAGCGCTCCTTATCTCTGTCACATACAAATACGTGCAGAATTCGTAATATACAAATATTACAGCCTGTTGGTATAAATCCAGATTGAGCCGGTTGAGATAGACTCCACTCAGCATTCCCTAGACATTACAGTGTTGCAGTGTTGAACAACAGTTTCGTAGCCTGGAATTCAATTGGTATTTCACTAGCAGCTGAGCAGTATTGTTGTGTCGTCAGCGCGAATTACGAATTCCCGTGTCATCATACAGATCTCCATATATAGATGGACTGTGAAGAATTGGCACACGGCAGTTTTCGCCAGCGAACCAGCAACCCACCAGTGTGATAACCAATCATCAGTTTTCTGATCACCGGAGGAGGAACTCACTTACAGGTATTCAAGTGGACTCGTCTCTTACCAAAGCAGAAGCGTCTTCTCGTTGCCAAGGAAACCAGCAGCAGTGCACGCATCCTAGGAAGAGGCCCCACCCTCACTCCACTCAGAACTCTTGAAGGATCACATTTTCTATACAGACGTACTACTCTGTATAAATAGGTATTTAAATTACATAGTTCTACACACATGAACACGTTCGAGAGATATCTTCACACCGATAGGTTCGTCGGATAGGATTATTTCAATGATAAAGTGTCGAATGTAAGATTAATGTATTGGAATCCTATAATTTACAGTAGTTTGTAAGTGTCTGTCTACTTATTGATAGTTTAATAATTAACTACAAAACATATTCATTTGTCTTGTAAATGAGAGGCAAGTGATCTACTTACTGTTAAGTATTCATTGACCCAAGGGGCTAATAGATAATTTCTAAGTTTCCCATGTCTAATGTAGATGAAATCGAACGCCTAGCGCAACTGTTTGCTGATAACCAACTCATCAATGATCAAGCCCAGACTGACATAGATTTTGAGTATGGAACACAGCGAAATGAGTCGGTAGGAAGTAGTGAGAAAGTTATAGACAAATCATTTGACGACTTAAACGGTCGTACCCTACGGTCTGGTAATCACTATAGTACCTCACCTAAGTATACTAAAGCAGTTACCCCTGTTACAGGTGATAGTGTGTCTGTTGCTAAATCGGTAACAACATTATTAACCCAGCCTTCTGTTAAGAGTAAGAATACTAACTTGCTTAATAACACTGAAATGGCATTCTCTAAACCTCACACCAGTACTACTACCACACCTAAAGCTGATAATGTTATTAATATCATGCAGCGCGGCGATTATGTTCGAAATTTCACGGGACAAGACGATTATAGGGTCGCACATTTTATTCGTGCATGTGAAGATAGCATGCGCAATAGTCACATAACGACTGACGAAGAAAAGAAAGCATATGTACGTTCCCATATAATGCAGGGTTCCTATGCAGGCAGTCGTTTAAATGCGTTTGGTTTACAAAGCCCTGACTATGAAAAGTTCAAGCGAATGCTAATTGGGATTTTTGGGGGTAGGTCACAGCTGGGCCAACTGCAATGGATCTTCAGATGGTTGGATCGCTGTATTCCAGGTATACGAAACGAAACACCCGTTGACGCTGTTGACATCGCGGGCGAGGTTCGCCAGGACATGCAAGCGACCTTCCGGTCATCAGGCTGGTACAACTCACGGGGTGATATGCAACCGGAAAATGTGGAAACATTGATAGAACTAATAAGTTTTCTTCTTTCCGTCCGGGGTCCCTTATATAGCCAGGCACAGGAAGTACAGTATGAACCACCCTTGGATATGGTGGAATACGCAAACAAGCTCTGTCCCCAGGCTACAGGCCCCTTACTGGCGCAACCCTCAGTGACGTCACCACAACCCCAGCCGTCTCAGATGCCAAAGATGCGACACACTTAGTTCCGATCGCTCCTCCCCGCCTAACATATAAACAGAAAACATCGTTACGATGCGCACATTGTAATAAACGTGGCCACGTAATGGAAGATTGTTTTCATCTCCGAGGTAATAGTGCTAATTTTAAGGCCACACCCGGTGCAAAGCCATTCTCAAGGTCAAACAGAGAGGTAGCCAAAGCAGCACCTCCTCCTCCTACCCAGACAGCGCGCAAATGGTGCGCTCTTCACAAATCGACATCTCATAGTTCACATGAGTGCGATATACTAATAAAGGCTAGGGGAGTGGACCTAAGTGAAACGGAGGTGTCGTATAGGCGCAAGCAGAAACGTCCCCAGGACAAGTCATCGGGGGAAGACCAGCGCACACTACAGCAAGGAGAGGGATAGATAGGGTAATTCCCGCCCCTCCTCACAGCACTTCTATAGCAGCCTCATTAATAGCGGCGCTTAGAAAAGTGGAAGTGTTGTCAGTGCCGGTGAGAGTGGATAATACCAGATTGGCTCTTGATATAGACACAGGTGCTTGCGCTAATGTATTGGCCTTGACATCATATCACGAGTTACAACGTAAATTCCCTCACCGCAAATTCAAATGGAGGCCTAGTAACGCTGAGCTCGAAGGAGTTTCAGGTACTCAGCTGAGCATCAAAGGAATGGTGACGTTACCTCTCAGATTCTCCAGACGTGGTACGCCCTTCTACGCGGACTTTTATATAGTTCAGCAGTTCAATTTGCCAGCTGACGGGTTACTTGGTCTACCAACTCTTCGAAAGAACATGATAGATGTTCATCCACGTAATAATAGTGTTACGTTTAAAGGTGTTTCCTACACAGCAATGAGTCATTCTGAACCTATGCTCACCGCTAGGACGAAAGTGTTGTCTACCAATCCTATTAAGAGGAAGGCGGATCATGCGTCAGAGATATCTCTCGACCTCAACCACACACCTTCCCAGCGTGATTACAGTAGCAAGAGTTGGAAGATAGTACCTGCAATTTTGAAGAGTACTCTCCATTACCAGAATGAGGAATTCACCAACGCAACAATCCTGTGAGCTGAAGTGAACATTAGTTTCTGCAAATGATTTGTTCACTGCCCAGGGTGTGACAGGACGTGACTGCAGTTGTTGAGACTACTCATCAATCAACATCCTGTCAACAAAATTCTTTCGTATGGCGTGAACAACCCCCAGTTACCAGCACCCAGCACCCACCCTAGTGATGATGACACATCCGGTCTGAGAGATGGTCTCAGCATTCTAAGGTATGGTGTTGTGGATGACGTTGTGTGACAATTAGCGGCGGTTTGCTGTACTCAGGATGTTTGTGAGCACTGACCCAATCACCGGACCTTGGAATCAGCTTTGTCTGCTGTGAGACACACACACACACAAGTCTACGGGATTGCGGCAGCAATTTCACATTATCACGAATCTTAAATAAAGGATGTTATGTGTGTGATTTTCTAGATATCACAACAAGGTCGAAGTGCAACCAAATAAATTCCTAATTCGAGGTATTGTTGCGAATTGCCAACAGACTCGACTGGCCAGGATAGATCAAATAGCACCACATGTTAAGGTGATCGATCATCCTCAGGGCAAGACACGCCTGTTAGAGCTGCTTGCCGACTACAGATAGTAGCCTTGCCAGGGGAAACGCTAGGTCAGACAGATTTAACATCCCATCATATAGCGTTAAAGGAAGGAACCAACCCTATTTACATACCAGCTTATAGACTACCTCATAGCCAGCGCGCTGTAGTGCAAGATATGGTACAGGGTATGTTAGATGAGAATGTCATTAGACACTCAAAATCCCCCTTTAACAGCCCATTATTCCTCGTCCCGAAAAAGGATGGTGGATGGCGCCCTGTCATAGATTTCAGGCGCGTAAATAATCAAACAATCCCTGATAGGTACCCAATGCCTATCTTGAGTGACATATTGCAATCCTTAGGCAAGGATAATGTGGTATTTAGCAACTTAGATTTGCTTAGTGGGTATTGGCAAATACCACTCGATGAAAAATCACGAGAAATCACGGCATTTAGCACGCCTCTAGGCCACTTTGAGTTTCTACGAATGCCATTTGGTCTCAGAAATGCCCCACTAACATTTCAAAGAATGATCAACACCCTGTTTGCCGGACTAATTGGTAACACAGTCTGCGCTTATTTGGATGATCTAATAGTAGTCAGTAAGGACGTCGATTCCCATCTGATAAAACTGCGTGAAGTTTTGGCCAAACTTTCCACAGCAGGACTCAAAATAAAACTCTCAAAGTGCGAGTTTTTAAAATCCAGAATCCATTTCCTTGGTCATGTAGTTGGCGGTGAGGGCATACACACAGTTAATGATAAAGTCAAAGCTGTATCTCAGTTCCCGCGTCCTACCTCAAATGATCATGTGCGTAGCCTTCTCGGATTATCTGGTTATTATCGTTCCTTTATCAAGGACTATGCAACATTAGCATCGCCCCGAACGAGGTTGCTCAAAAAAGATGCAGTGTTTATATAGGATGCTGAACACGAGGAAAGTTTTACGGCATTGAAGACAGCGCTAACCAATGCCCCGGTTCTAGCATTCCCAGACTACACTCAACCTTTCACTCTCTGTACTGACGCTCCCGGAATTGGAGTCGGAGCAGTGCTCATGCAAGAGGACACGCGTGGGAAGTTTAGAGTGATAGCATTTGCAAGTCGCAAACTAATCGATGCTGAAACACGTTATTCGGTGACGCATTTAGAAACGTTAGCCGTTGTGTGGGCACTTAAGAAGTTCAAAGACATTATCTTTGGCTACAAGATAACTGTTTTACTGATCATGCGGCAGTCACCGAACTGTTCCATGGCAGAAACTTATCAGGCAGATTAGCACGCTGGTATCTGACAATTCAAGAGTTTGACCCCGAATTTAGGTATTTACCTGGGAGGGCGAATGTTATCGCCGACGCTCTGTCAAGAAATATAGCACCAGTAATGCCTGTATCAGCATTCACTCTTTCGCAGCTGGAAGATGAGCAACGACGCGACCCATATTGGCCAGCTGTTATTTTTGCTCTCGAATCGGGCGAGGATGTTAAACTCCCCAAGTTATTTCTTCCCTTAAGTCAGTTTGAATTACGACATAACATACTCCATAGGACGAGAAAATCTCCTGAGGGTAATGTGGCTCAAATAGTCGTACCTGACACGTTGCGCAAAGCAGTAATGACATTGTTCCACGATGTCCCACAAGCAGGTCACCAAGGTCGTGATAAATGCTTAGCGGATTTACAAAAGAAGTATTTCTGGAACACTATGAAGAAAGACATAGAATTACACATAGCTAATTGTTTGGCATGTGCTCAACATAAAAGATCGACAGGATCACATGCCCCGATTCTACAATATCCTACACCAGACCGTCCGTTTGACACAGTCGCTGTTGATGTGTTACAACTCCCAATGAGTCATCAGGAATCAGGATACGTCTTAGGGTGTGTGGATCATTTTTCCAGGTTCGTGGTCTTGATCCCACTAAAAAGCAAACGGCCGAAGCAGTAGCCTATGCATTAGTGATGAATCTCATATGTCCATATACTACGCCTAAAGTTCTACTCTCTGATAATGGAACAGAGTTCAAGAATGAGCTAATAGAGCATATATGTTTACAATATGGAATTAAACAAACTTTTGTGACAGCTTATCATCCACAGGCTAATGGCCTTGTTGAAAGAACCAATCGTAAAATCCTAGAAATACTGCGTCCAATTGTTAGTGGTTTTCAATACGCATGGGAGGATTGGTTACCGCAGGTTGCAGCGTCGATTAATGGGTCAGTTAATAGCTCTACGGGCAAAACACCCTACTATATTGTCTATGACACAGATAAACGTCTGCCTTACGACATCCTTACAGAGGCGCCATACCCGGTATATAATACGGATGATTTTGCGGCAAAACAAATTCATGTCTTCACAGAAATTCATAACCAAGTACGATCACAGCTAGCGGCGTCACGCGCCGAAATGATCATCAAACAGCATAAACATGCTAAACCTATCGCACTGAACATTGGGGACGCTGTTATGTTACAGGTACCTGAAAGGAACTCCAAACTTTCGGCGAAATTATCTGGTCCATTCCGCATAATCTCAAAAGAAGCAGGCAACAAATTCAAAATATGGAAGCCTAATGCACAGATCGCAGATGTCGTGCACGCGGATCGTCTGAAGAAGACCCAGATAAATGTCTTACCTCAAGTTGATGATAATGTGATTGATACATCCTTACAGACTGTTCAGAAGCAAAATGTCCCAAATGACTATTGTATGAAACTACGTTCTGCGAGTAGAAGTTAACTCGTACTTTCGCGTCAGATGGAAAACGTCGACGGCCAACTACAATCAGCATTGGACATTCTTCATGGTCTCAGCACAGCTTCGATGAATTCGACAATAGTTTCATGAACGTTGTCGTTCAAGCTGTATCTCAACAGAATCGTGTTATTTCTCAAACCTTTCACGCGATTACTGCTCTAGAATCAAAGGTTAATGCAATCATAATGGAGTCTAACCAAGTTTCGAGGATTGTTACTAGGTTACAGAAAGCAATCCCGACGTTAGAATGGCTCCTTTACTTCACAGAATATTTGCATGCTGCTGAAATTTCAGTTCATAAAATTGTAACCTCTAAAAATGAACTAATAGACAGCATTGTAGATGCCGGGATAGGACGTGTGGACGCGAAGCTTGTGCCTGTGCAGACGCTTCTTGAAGCTTTAAAAATAGCCAAGTTGCAGTATCATTTAACTCCGATTTCCAATGACAATGAGGTTCAATATCATTACCCACTGTTGGAGTCAACCCTCACGCACAATGCAATTCTGATCCACATTCCTATGCGAGGGCAACATGAGTTTAATGCATGGCATTTAGAACCCTTCCCCTGGTTTGTGAACGACACACTGTATACCCTAGATAGGCCTAAAGAACTTTTCTTAGTAGATGAAGAATATTCATTGTTATCAATAGAGGATTCAGAGGTACTGTCACGGTGTAAGTCGTCTTATCTACACCTACACGTATGTCCAGCCTACATTGTTTGCATTTATTCCTGCTGCAGAGGGAATATGTGAATTGGCAGTCATACAACCAAATGTACGCACAGCGTTAGCGTAATGCAGTTATAGGCCAGTTAGTCTAAAGACTGTGTTCCACGCTCACCTTCACAATGTGCAGTATTTGTTCTTTCCAAATCTCACTACTGTAATTTTAAAATGCCAAAATGGTGTTAAGCAGCTAGTTGTGAAAGGGCATTACAAGGCTCCTGATTACTGTGAAATCACTTGTAGTACATTACGGACCTTGCCTACTCATCAGCATTTTGCGTTAAATCGAAAACTCAAGTCTGCTTTAATTCCACTTCCTGTAATGAATTTCACTATCAAGGATATTCAAATAGTATCAGAGAAATTAATAGTGTTAGCTCTCTTGAACGAGACACATTTTGCTGATTTGAATAATAACTTGCCATTTTACCTGTCACGGGAATTTGCACTACCAAGTCTTACGATTCCCTCTATTCTGTTAATTCTGGCAATAATGTTCCTGTTCTGTTATTACCGGGCAGTGTCATCCAAATTCAACATTGTTCATAACATACTAACCCGTACGACACAAAAGTCTAGGTCCCCTGTAGTAGAGAATACCCCTACAGTAATTTCCCCAGCTTAGTGTCTACATATCTGTTTATAACATGGTTAGGGTTGTCTAGGATGTACTGTACTCTGTGAGTTATTTAGGCCTCACGGAGCTCGGCTGGTAGGTGACCGAGCGATGTAATAGGCCCCTGTCTCATCAACAGAACGTATTATATAAATGGGTCAATACATCTGATATTATATTAAGATTCACCACCCTGTAACTTTCCACTGTCTATGAGTAAGACATGAGATTGACACGTGAGCGGGCAACTTACCCAAGAGGGCGAGACCCATAGCTCAGCATTTCTGTAAGCACGCACTGCGATGCCCCTAAGCTTCAGTAGCTCACCACAACTCATATCGTAAGGACGTGACCTAACGTTTATCATACATAAACGCCGTCCCTTTCTCATTCACTCCTAGACAGTGAGACTTACGGTTGATATACACTCAGGAATTATATATACAACCTTTTATAATAAAACAAAGGAACTACCGTTTGGGTTTCGTTACTTAAAACCCAAATATAAATGTGAGAACGGACTGGTTAATTGGACAAGCAGCCGATTCATATATATATATATATATATATATATATATAAAGAGAGATACGGCGTTTTATAAGTAGTTAATTTTAGTGTAACAGTTTATTTTACTAGAACCTGTTTCACAATGATGACGTTCACACGAATTCAGAAATGTCGGTGGAGTTTTCCCTCTCTTTCTGCCTCTCTCTCTCTTACCTCCACGGTCCAGATCTATCACTCAGCGAGAAGGCCTCATCCAGCAGTGCATTGATAAGGACTTGTAAAAACAAAGTGATAAAGCTCACCGCATCTCACTGTGCACTGTAGCGAAAGTGTTCCGTTTTACGAGGTCATCGCTCATCCCCGGTGATATCTCTCTTTTAATGCCTCAGCTACACTTTGTATCTATCGTAAAACCTGAATTACAACAGTGGGCTCAAAGGGAACACCCATTATATAAGACTCGTTAATTGCTTTTGTCCATTTGACTTAACCGTTTGGATTTTACGTGTGTGTTGTTGGTAGCGAAACACATTCATTTACACATTCATTTACAGTTTGTCGGATATATAAGCGTACAATATATGTAATCAAAGTTTTTAATTGGTCGGTTATGGACGCTCTCTCTCCCTCTTTATGAGAGAAAGAGAGAGAGAGAGAGAGAGAGAGAGAAGCCTTTAGTCATACGCTTGTGTCAACCTCCTCCAGATGATATTTGTCTCAAGGATATAGACACCTCACTGAGTCACAGGACAGAACATCCGCCATGTTTATACTGGACATTTCACTTCAATTATTGAATGTAATAATAGTCTTCGATGAAATTAACTTCCTAATGTGTAATTTATTTTAAATTTTAGTGTATTTTTGTATTTTGTTAAGTACGTTAATCATGTAATAGTGTTGTTGTTGTTGGTACAGTCTCTCCCAGAAGTTGGTGAACTCTCCCAGTCCGCTATTGCTGCACTGCCTGCTTCAGATGTTTGAAACTGTCTCAGTACCAACCAGAACATGAAACAGATACGAATGAATCTAAAGGTTCGAAGTAACAGACTCAAGTTCCTACATCTGAAGCAGGCGGCGCAGCAGTAGCTAGCTGGGAGAGTTAACTAACTTTTGGGTGAGACAGTACTCTTATTTACAAGTCTTATTTTTGAGTATTTATTAATATTTGTTGCATTTGCGACTTACAGAAATATTTGTTATACTAGAGAGAGAACGTTAACGATTGTTATGTTTGTAAACCTTATTAATGTTTATTATATTCATGAGTTACATTATCGTTTGTTACTTTCTTTATTCATATTATAATTCTGTTTTACGCGCGAAATATATTATATTTTGTTCAAAGTATGTGAATGTTTGTTACTTTAGCGAGTTATATTTACACCTTGCTATCTGTGCGACTCATGTATTTTCTAGATTGGTAATGTTTTATCTCTGAACCATAAAACCCTGACTCGTGCTTACCCTGAGTTGATGACTGCCGTGGCTGGTCATTAACAATGTTATCTCGAGCAAATACAATATAAATAGGTGAAACGATGCAAATTATTGTCTATTTTCCTTTTAGCAGCAGAAATTCGATTAAGTTTTCCCGTCGACAGAGAAAGGTAAGGACTAAATTGAGTTTATAAATTCCTGGTTGCTGGAGCAGAACCACATTATGAATCTAATTATAGTTGTACTTCTTCAGGTCAGAAGAACATGTCGCAAAATCTGAGCTTTATTAGTGTAGCTCCTGATGTTTTAAATATAACTACAGGGTGATTAAAAAAATACCACCGCTGTATTGTGAATAGAGAAACATTTTGTATGTAAAATTAAATGTAATGATACAAAATGTTTACTGATAATAAACCTTGATTGTCTATAAAGGAAACTACATTTTATTATCAATATAATTTCACAAATTACATTTAGTATATAAAAAATGCTAAGCGATAGCATTTTATTTGAACCACCCTCTATATATACTGTATATATATCCTCCGAATCCTCCAATGCTTCCTACAAGATCATCCACTTTCCTTATGTGTATTTTTCCTTACATGTTTTTTTCTACCTTCCACCTGCATGGTTTCATACTCACCTTTATCATCAATTCGAAAAGAAAACAGAGAAAAAATATTCGCAAACCCTGAAATGTTGGTGGTCTTGTGGTCTGAGTGTATACAAACTCCGAATAAATCATTCTCGATATTTTCTCAGCTTCCTTTGGTGCGCATGTTGATGAAGAGGGTGAGGAAAGGGCTCGATGAAGGGGGGAATAGGGAAACCTCAGCAGTGTGAAATGGCATGTGTGTAAGAGAGAGAGAGAGAAGGAAAGAAAGAGAGAGAGAGAGTGAGTGTAATACAAGGAAAGAAGAAGTCAGAGAGAGATTGAAAGTGAGAAGGAAAGAGCGAGAATGATAGAGGAGAGGAGGAGAAAGAGAGTGTGGGATACAAAGAGAGTAGAAGTGAGGTAGGGGAAGATAGAAAGAGAGAGGATGAGATAGGGAGGTATAGAATAGGAGAGAAAACAATTACAAATATAAAATATATAGAAATTGATTCAAGGAAAAGGGAAAAAACTACAACAAAAGAGAGAGGGGGGAGGGGAATTACAATTACAGAAAGAGAATATACGATAAAAAAAGAAGTCTCTCTCTCTCTCTCTCTCTCTCTCTCTCTCTCTCTCTCTCTCTCTCGTACTGGGCGAGGAAAGACGAAAAATTGAAAAGTCCTATACATATGGACACACACACACACACACACACACACACACACACAGGAAGAGACATTGTAAACATGATCTACGGAAAGTCTGGAAACGGGTTAGAACCTCATGTATATTCAGTGACGTCACTAAATCCTTACAACCCAGTTTTTGTGTCTTTTTTTTGTTCAGAAAACATCGAAGTTTATTTCTTCTTCCCTAAAAAAAATCGTGACTCATTCAGGTTAAGATTGATGCTGATGGAGTCTTTTTATTCTATTTTTTCGACTTCTTCACACAGAGATACAGCGTATATATATATATATATATATATATATATATATATATATATATATATATATATATATATATATATATATATATATATATATATATATATATTATATCATATAAAAAATCAAAGAAAATTGGTCTCCTCGTAACATTTTAACTACCTCATTTGTAAACACTTTCAATATAATTTCTAGAACATGTGTCATATTCGAGAGACACTGAGACACATACAGATAGCTACACTTGTCTAAAATTCTCGACTTCGTGGTTCAATTAGTGATATGTCGGGCTTCAGGATGAGTCATTCACAGTTGGATGAAGCTAGCCTTTATAATTGAATTATTTTTGTTTCTAAATTAACAATTATCACATTGTAATACCAAACATATTTGGACTGTCAGCTTAATATTTTTGGTGACCTTTTTTTAATATTTGAGAATATTTTCTTATAAAAGTAACATTCCGTGATATCAATGTTTATTTTATCTAAATAATAAACTATTTTTCAATTCGCACTTTGAATATTAAAGTAATACAGTATTTAAATTCTTATCACATTAGTTAGAGAATATTTTTTAAATATCTGCAATAGTTACTTAGAAATTCTATACATATAAAAATATATAAAATTGCTTCAACTGAGAATATTTTGGCTGAGTGACGGTAAACATTACTGGAGTCCCATCTCTTTTTATATCAGGAAAATGATAGATGGGAATTTCGTCCAGCCAACAGGTTCATTTGCCCCTTTTTGGCACATCACACCTCCTGCTTGCACACTCATCATGCGGGACTCTGCATAAATGTTTGCCAAAGTGCGAGTTAACTTACCCTGAGCCAGTCGGTCTTGTTAACTACAGGTGAAATCTTGTTGGAGACGAAACTATCGGTTAGATTTGACGTCTCTGATGCTATGGAGAACAAATTGTACACTCGCTCCCAAAACTATCCTTACGATTTTTTGGTGAAACAATAATATGACACAATATACGAATGATTTTGACAACCCTACCGAGACAACAGGAGTCGCGGTGTTCAGTTTGAATTTCATCGGACACCTCCGTAAAGATACTGTTTTGGACGAGTTTAAAGATAAATATCCAGTATATAGAAAAAAGCACATGGTAACTTTTTAACTCCTACAAGCTATTTCCTGTTATCAATCAGTCTGACCTTAAAAGCAACACAAGCTGTTATTCATGTTTTACACCTGTTGCTGTTTCCTCTGCTATGATAAGCTGGATGTTTCCTATGGCAGGCACTCAGTGTGATATGTTCAACTTTGTGGGAAAATGTTTTATGATGGTGGCTTAACATTATCACAGGTTTATGACAACTTTGTGGGAAAATGTTTCATGATGGTGGCTTAACATTATCACAGGTTTATGACTAATGTTTAGATGTTATATAAACGATGACAAAGCTGTGAAAAATAAAGTATAGTAAGACACACACACACACACACACACACACACACACACACACCACACACGCACCACACACACACATGCAACACCAAACACTAAAATACACAATAAACAAACATCATCATACACAATTACAAACACACACAAAGTCAACTCGATAACCAATGGGTACAAACACTACCACAGGAACACATAACAAAAGTACACCAGAAGTGTTGTCAAGTTCCGGCTCTTTCGTGAGTGAAAGAGAAAAGTTAAGCCATTAGAGATTCACGGCGTCTCATTTGCATGCTTTAGATACTTTTCTTCCTTTTGCCAATGATCCGTTTGACCTGAATCGATCGTTCCGTCTCTGAATAATCTATTTGCTAATCAATACAGGTCAGTAAAATGAGATACTGTGTTTTCTAAGATATCAATATGATATAACATTATTCACAAGACGAAAGATATATTTTTTTATTATATCAGATAATTTCAGAAACGAGACATGACACACATACACACACGCACGCTCACATACGCACACACACGCACGCGTACATACAAGTGATACCTAGATAAACACACACCTACAAACACGTTATAACACACACAAGCACAGTAAAACACAATAAATACCCACAAACACAGTAAACACAACAAACAACTAAAACACAGTAAAACATAAAATAAACATATTAAAACACAAAGCAAGCGCACTAAACCACACAAGAAACACTTACAAACACATATAACACACAACAAACACCTACGAATACATATAACACAATAAACACCTACAAACACAACAAACACCCAACAAACACCTACAAACACATTTAACACCCAACAAACACCTACAAACACATTTAACACACAACAAACACCTACAAACACATTTAACACACAACAAACATCTACAAACACATTTAACACACAACAAACACCTACAAACACATTTAACACACAACAAACATCTACAAACACATTTAACACCCAACAAACACCTACAAACACAACAAACACCCAACAAACACCTACAAACACATTTAACACACAACAAACACCTACAAACACATTTAACACACAACAAACACCTACAAACACATTTAACACACAACAAAACACCTACAAACACATTTTAACACTGACAAACACCTACAAACACATTTAACACAACAAACACCTACAAACACAACAAACACCCAACAAACACCTACAAACACATTTAACACACAACAAACACCTACAAACACATTTAACACACAACAAACACCTACAAACACATTTAGCACACAACAAACACCTACAAACACATTTAGCACACAACAAACACCTACAAACACATTTAACACAACAAACACCTACAAACACAACAAACACCCAACAAACACCTACAAACACATTTAACACACAACAAACACCTACAAACACAACAAACACCCAACAAACACCTACAAACACATTTAACACACAACAAACACCTACAAACACATTTAACACACAACAAACACCTACAAACACATTTAACACACAACAAACACCTACAAACACATTTAGCACACAACAAACACCTTTCACCACGGTTGATGTCTCCCGTTCATCTGCGTCTTGTATATTTCAGTTAAACTTTCTTTACTTTCCTCCACTTCCTCTCACTTTCCACTTTCATTATACTTTCTCTTTCTGTTGTGTATTTTTTTCGTTATATGATTGTTTTTTTTCTGTTTGGCTCTGTTTAATTACTTTTGCTTTTTGTTTGTTGAACTGTGTGTGTCTGTGGCTGTTTTTCTCTCACTTTCATTTTTTCTCACTTTAATTTTTTTTTTCTCTCTCTCTCTCTCTCTCTCTCTCTCTCTCTCTCTCTCTCTCTCTCTCTCTCTTGGCTTACACTATGCAGTACTCTGGATCACGAAGCCGACACAATATCACACATAATTCTCACAGTAAATTCTTGGTACAGATTTGAGAATGCAAGTATTCGCTGCATAAGCTATTCACCTATTGGAAGTTCATATCCCACACTGCCTGATAAAGCTCCCGGCCAAGGAAACTCATGTCTCTTGCATGTGTGTTGTGTTCGAAACAAAAGCTCTGCATATCACCGCTTATTAGAATGTCGACACAAACTTGGGGATTTTTATTTTGCAACCCTTTTTTTTTTAGGGGTGAAAGACTGGAATTCGTG
>NW_024745604.1:0-11984 GCF_018991925.1 Homarus americanus | reverse complement strand
TCGGTATGCTTCGTTCGGTTACGTATTGCTCAACAACACACACACCACAGTAGCACCGCCTACAACAACACACACACAGTAGCACCCGTCTACAACAACACACACACCACAGCAACACCCACCTACAACAACCCACACACCACAGTAGCACCACGCCTACAACAACACACTCACCACAGTAGCCCGTCTACAACAACACACACACACCACAGCAACACCCGTCTACAACAACACACACACCACAGTAGCACCCGCCTACAACAACACCACTACAGTAGCACCCGTCTACAACAACACACACCACAGCAACACCGTCAACAACAACACACACCACAGTAGCACCCGCCTACAACAACACACACACCACAGTAGCACCCCTATACAACAACACACTCACCCACAGCAACACCCCACCCTACAACAACACACACACCACAGTAGCACCCGTCTACAACAACACACACACCACAGCAACACCCGTCAACAACAACACACACCACAGTAGCACCCGCCTACAACAACACACACACACCACAGTAGCACCCACCTACAACAACACACACACCACAGTAGCACCTTCAACAACACACACACCACAGCAACACCCACCTACAACAACACACACACCACAGTAGCACCCGCCTACAACAACACACACACACAGCAACACCCGCCTACAACAACACACACACCACAGTAGCACCCGCCTACAACAACACACTCACCACAGCAACACCCGTCAACAACAAAACACACACACCGCAGCAACACCTGCCTACAACAACACACACACCACAGTAGCACCCGTCTACAACAAAACACACACACCACAGCAACACCTGCCTACAACAACACACACACCACAGCAACACCCGCCTACAACAACACACACACCACAGCAAAAACCGTTTACAACAACACACACACACACACACACCACAGCAACACTCCTCTCCCAAAACAACACACCACAGCAACACCCGCCTACAACATCACACACACTACAGTAACACCTGCCTACAAAAACACACACACTACAGAAGCACCCGTCTACAACAACACACACAGCACAGCAACACCCGTCAACAACACACACACCACAGTACCTGCTACAACAACACACACAGCACAGTGGCACCGTCTGCAACAACACACACACCACAGCAACACCGTCAACAACACACACTCACACCAAGTAGCACCCGCAATTCAACCACACACACACACACCCGCCTGCAACACACACACACACCACAGTAGCACCTGCCTACAACAACACACACGACAGCAACAATAATCTACAACACACACTCACCACAGTAGCACCCTTATTCAACAACACACACACCACAGCAACACCCCGCCCTGCAACTACACACACACCCACAGTAGCACCGTCTGCAACAACACACCAGTAGCACCCGCCTACAGCAACACCCGTCTACAACACACTCACCACAGTGGCACCCTATTCAACAACACACACACCACCAGCAAATACCTGCACAACACACACTCACTACACAGTAGCACCTGCCTTCAACAACACACACCACAGCAACACCGTCTAACACACACCACAGTAGCCACAGTAGCACCACACACCCACATGTACCCGCCTACAACAACACACACTACAGTGGCAACAACACACACACCACAGCAACACCCGCCTACAACACACACACACACCACAGTAGCACCCGCCTCACAACACACACACACTACAGTAGCACCCGTCTACAACAACACACACCACAGCAACACCCGCCTACAACTACAACAACACACACACACAGTAGCACCCCTTCAACAACACACACACCACAGCCTACAACAACACACACACCACAACAACACCGCCTACAACAACACACACACACCACAGCAACACCCACCCTACAACAACACACACACAGTAGCACCTGCCTACAGTAGCACCCATCTGCAACAACACACACACCACAGCAACACCCATACTACAACACACACACACACCACAGCAACACCCGCCTACAACAACACACACACTACAGTGGCACCCATCTAACAACACACACACACACCACAACACCATGGCAACAACACACACACACCACAGTAGCACCCGCCTGCAACAACACACACACACAGCAACACCCGCCTACAACAACACACACCACAGCAACACCACACAACAACACACACACTACAGTGCTCCATAACAACACATTGCACCCGTCTACAACAACACAACACTACAGCAACACCCGTCTACAACAACACACACATCACAGTAGCACCCGTCTACAACAACACACACACGACAGCAACTCCCGTCTACAACAACACAACACTACAGCAACACCCGTCTACAACAACACACACATCACAGTAGCACCCGTCTGCAACAGCACATACACCACAGCAACACCCGCCTACAACAACACACACAGTAGCGCCCGTCTGCAACAACACACACACACCACAGCAACACCCGCCTACAACAACAACACACACCACAGCAACACCCGCCTACAACAACAACACACACACCACAGCAACACCCGCCTACAACAACACTCCCACGACCGACAGCAACACCCGTCTACAACAACACACACACACCACAGTTAGCACCCGCCTACAACAACAACACACACACCACAGCAACCACCGTCTTCAACAACACACACACACCACAGCAATACTCTTCTCTCAAAACACACACACCACAGCAATACTCTTCTCTCAAAACACACACACCACAGTAACACCCGCCTACAACAACACACATACACAACACATACACACCCGTCTACAACAATACACACCTGGTCTCGCATCCGCCTACCTGTACATCTGGTCTCAAATCCGCCTATCTGTACACCTGGTCTCACATCCGCGTACCTGTACACTTGGTCTCACATCCACCTACTGTACACCGGGGCTCACATCCACCTACCTGTACACCTGGTCTCAAATCCGCCTATCTGTACACCTGGTCTCACATCCACCTACCTGTTCACCTGGTCTCTCTATTCAACACCACAAGAGAGTTTCAGTTACATGTCACCAGAGTTCGTGATTTTTTCCCTATTCAAATACAGTATATTTTATTCCTGTATCTAACATTGTGAGTTTTGATCTCTTGTAGATACAGCGTCATCCCCTCGCACAGATAATGTTCCAGGTATTTACTTTCTTCTCGTGTGTGTTGGCTGCTTCCCATTACCAAACATTTATTCATGCTTTTTATTGTATCCATCAGAGGTGAAACACAGCTTCCTCACGTAAACAGTGACATTTGTTGCCTAAGGCTTCACTATATTGATGTTTATGTTCATGGTCTGTCTTTCTGTGGGTAAATGTTCGCTTTTATCGGTACCTGTGACTATTTGTAACCCCCTCCCCCCGAGGTCGCGTTAGGGTGTTTAATCACCAGGTGAACTAAGCTGGAGGTGGCTAATTTTCAGGTGATTTGATGAAAGTGGATACTCACCTCTCTTTCAACTTCCATCCTCTCCCTCTCCTCTCCCCTCCCTCTCCTCCTCTCCCCTCCTTCTCCTCCTCTCATCTCCCTCTCCTTTCCCCACTCTAACCTTTCCCTCCCTCTCCTCTCCCCTCCCTAGCCCTACCCTCCTCTCCCCTAACCCTCTTCTTTCCCTCTCCCTCAACTTCCATCCCATAACTCTCCTCTCTCCCCCTCCCCCTCCTTTCCCTCCCCCCTCCACCGTTGCCTTTTGGACTGTTGCATCTGGAGAGGGATTCACTGCTTCACCTCCCTCTTCCATTGCTGGATGAAATTTCGTGTGTGCACGTGTTCACGAGTTCACAGGATTCAGGTGTTCAATTTTATGCAGGTGTTAGCGTTCAGGTGTTACGTGAGTCAAGTATTAGTGCTACGTGAGTCAAGTATTAGTGTAACGTGAGTCAAGTATTAGTGTTATGTGAGTCAAGTATTAGTGTAACGTGAGTCAAGTATTACTGTAACGTGAGTCAAGTATTAGTGTTAGGCGAGTCAAGTATTAGTGTTACGCGAGTCAAGTATTAGTGTTACGTGAGTCAAGTATTAGTGTTACCCTCGAACTTCAAATATTAAATTCTCTGATGGTGGGGAGGAGTTAGCCTCTGAGTCACTAACAGTGGTTGGGGAAGGGGAGGGGAGGGGTGGTAGCCTCCGACAGTGGTGGTGGGTAGCCTCTGACAGTGGTAGGGGTAGCCTCTGACAGTGGTAGGGATAACCTCTGCCAGTGGTGGGGAGTAGCCCCTGACAGTGGTGGGGGGTAGCCTCTGACAGTGGTGGGGGGTACCCTCTGACAGTGGTAGGGGTAGCCTCTGACAGTGTTAGGGGTAGCCTCTGAAAGTGGTAGGGGTAGCCTCTGACAATGGTAGGGATAGCCTCTGCCAGTGGTGGGGAGTAGCCTGACAGTGTGGGGGTAGCTCAGACAGTGGTGGGGGTAGCCTGGACAGTGGTGGGGTAGCCTGACAGTGGTTGGGATAGCCTCTGACAGTGGTGGGGGTACAGTGGTAGGGTATTCTGGAAAGTGGTGTGCAGCCTCACAGTGGTAGGGCTAGGGGCCTGCCAGTGGTGGGGAGTACTTCTGCCAGGTGGTGGGGAGTAGCTCTCTGACAGTGGTGGGGGGTAGTTTTGACAGTGGTGAGAGGGTAGCTGCTGATGCAGGAGGGAAAGCCGCACCTTGGTGGGGGGTAGATACTGACAGTGTAGGGGGTAGCCCTGACAGTGGAGGGGCAGTCGGACAGTGGTAGGGGTAGCCTGACAGTGGTAGGATAGCTCTGCCAGTGGTGGGGAGTAGCTCTGACAGTGGTGGGGGTAGCCATTGGGACAGTGGTGGGGAGTAGCCCCTGACAGTGGTGGGGGGTAGCCCTGGGAGAGTGGTGGGGTAGCCTGCTGGTGGGTGGAGGTAGCCCTGACAGTGGTGGGGGATAGCCTCTGACAGTAGTGGGGGGTAGCCTCTGACAGTGGTCAGAGCTGTGACTGAGAGTGTTGTTGGCGAGTAGTGGTGAGAGCTGTGACTGGGAGTGTAGTAGGCGAGTGGTGGTGAGAGCAGTGACTATGAGTGCTGTAGGCGAGTGGTGGTCAGAGATGTGACTAGGAGAGTTGTAGGCGAGTGGTGGTGAGAGCTGTGACTAGGAGTGCTGTAGGTGAGTGGTGGTCAGAGCTGTGACTGAGAGTTTTGTTGGTGAGTAGTGGTGAGAGCTGTGACTGTGAGTGTAGTAGGCGAGTGGCGGTAAGAGAAGTGACTGAGATTGTTGTAGGCGAGTGGTGGTGAAAGCTGTGACTGGGAGTGTTGAAGGCGAGTGGTGGTGAGAGCCGTGACTGGGAGTACTGAAGGCGAGTGGTGGTGAGAGCCGTGACTGGGAGTGTTGTAGGCGAGTGCTGGTGAGAGCTGTGACTAGGAGTTTTGTAGGCGAGTATTGGTGAGAGCTGTGACTGGGAGGCAGGCGAGTGTGTGGGAGAGCTGTGACTGGGAGTGTTGTGGAAGTGAGTGGTAAGAGAGCTGTGACTGGGATTGTTGTAGGCGAGTGGTGGTGAGAGCTGTGACTGGGGTGTTGTAGGCGAGTGGTGGTGAGAGCTGTGACTGGGATTGGTAGACAGTGGTGGTGAGGCTGTGACTGGGAGTGTTGTGGCGAGTGGTGTTTAGAGCTGTGACTGGGAGTGTTGTAGCAGTGGTGGTGAGAGCTGTGACTGGGAGAGTTGTGAGGGAGTGCTAGTGAGAGCTGTGACTAAGAGTGTGTGAGCGAGTGGTGGTGAGAGCTGTGACTAGGAGTGTTGTGGGCGAGTGGTGGTGAGCTGCGACTGGTAGTGTGGTAGGCAGAGGTGGTGGCAGTGACTTGGAATGGTGTAGAGTGGTGGTCAGAGATGTGACTGGAGAGTTGGCGGGTGGTGGTGAGAGCCGTAATTGGGAGTGTTGTGAGGCTTGAGGTGGTGAGCAGTGACTTGGAATGGTGTAGGCGAGTGGTGGTCAGAGCTGTGACTGGGGTGTTGTAGGCGAGTGGTGGTGAGAGCTGTGACTGGGAGTGCTGTGGTGGTGGTCAGAGATGTGACTGGGAGAGTTGTGGGCAGAGTGTGGTGGTGAGAGCTGTGACTGGGAGTGCTGTAGGCAGTGGTGGTGAGCTGTGACTAGGAGTGTTGTAGGCGAGAGGTGGTGAGAACTGGCTGGGAGTGTTGTAGGCAGTGGTGGTGAGAGCTGTGAGTTGGAGTGGTGTAGGCAGTGGTGGTGTGAGCTGTGACTAGGAGTGCTGCAGGCAAGTGGTGGGTGAGACAAGGCTGGGATAGTAGGCAGTGGTGGTGAGAGTGTGACTGGGAGTACTGTGAGGTGAGTGGTGGTGAGAGCTGTGACTAGGAGTGCTGTGGGCAGAGTGGTTGTGAGAACTGTGACTAGGAGCTGTAGGTGAGTGGTCGTCAGAGCTGTGACTGAGAGTTTGTTGGCGAGTAGTGGGTCAGAGCTGTGACTGTGAGTGTAGTAGGCAGTGGCGGTAGAGCAGTGACTGAGATTGTTGTAGGTGGTGGTGGTGGGCTTGAATGGGAGTGTTGAAGGCGAGTGGTGGTGAGCCGTGACTAGTGATTGAAGGCGAGTGGTGGTGAGAGCCGTGACTGGGAGTGTTGTACACGTGTGGTAGTGAGCTGTGACTTGGAATGCTGTAGGCGTGTGGTGGTGAGAGCTGTGACTGGGTGTGTTGTGGCAGTGGTGGTGAGAGCTGTGACTGGGTGTTTTGTGGCAAGTGGTGGTTAGAGCTGTGACTGGGAGTGCTGTAGTGGTGGTGAGAGCTGTGACTGTGAGTGTGTGGGCGAGTGTGGAAAGAGCAGTGACTGAGATTGTTGTGGCAGTGGTGGAGAAAGCTATGACTGGGAGTGTTGAAGGCAAGTGGTGGTGAGAGCCGTGACTGGAGTACTGAGGCGAGTGGTGGTGAGCCGTGACTGGGAGTGTTGTAGGCAGGTGCTTGTGAGAGCTGACTAGGAGTTTGTAGGCAGTGGTGGTGAGAGCTGTGACTAAGAGTGTTGTAGGCAGTGGTGGTGAGCTGTGACTGGGATAGTTGTAGGCAGTGGTGGTGAGAGCTGGTGGGTGTTGTGAGGCAGGTGGTGGTGTGAGCTGTGACTAGGAGTGCTGCAGGCAAGTGGTGGTGAGAGATGTGACTGGGATAGTTGTAGGCGAGTGGTGGTGAGAGCTGTGACTGGGAGTGCTGTGGGCAGTGGTGGTGAGAGCTGTGACTAGGGTGTTGTGGGCGAGTGGTGGTGAGAACTGTGACTAAGAGTGTTGTAGGCGAGTGATGGTGAGAGCTGTGACTAGGAGTGCTGTGGGTGAGTGGTGGTCAGAGCTGTGACTGGGAGTGTTGGCGAGTGGTGGTGAGAGCTGTGACTGGGGAGTAGTAGGCGAGTGGTGGTGAGAGCTGTGACTGGGAGTGTTGTAGGCCGTGGTGGTGAGGAGCTGTGACTGCGAGTGTTGTAGGCGCAGTGGTGAGAGCTGTGACTGGGAGTGTTGTAGGCGAGTGGTGGTGAGAGCTGTGACTAGGAGGTTGTAGGCGAGTGGTGGTGTGAACCGTGACTGAGAGTGGTTGGCGAGTGGTGGTGAGAGCTGGACTGTGAGTGTTGTAGGCGAGTGGCGGTGAGAGCAGTGACTGATTGTTGTAGGCGAGTGGTGGTGAGAGCTGTGACTGGGAGTGTTGTAGGCGAGTGGTGGTGAGAGCTGTGACTGGGAGTGTTGTAGGCGAGTGGGTGAGAGCTGTGACTGGAATGTTGTAGGCAGTGGTGGTGAGAGCTGTGACTAGGAGTGTTGTAGGCAGTGGTGGTGAGAGCTGTGACTGGAGTTGCAGGTGAGTGGTGGGTGAGAGCTGTGACTGAGAAGGCTAGTGTGTGGTGAGAGCTGTGACTGGGAGTGTTGTAGGCGAGTGGTGGTGAGCTGTGACTGGAGTGTTGTAGGCGAGTGGTGGTGAGAGCAGACTGGGATTGTTGTAGGCGAGTGGTGGTGAGAGCCAGACTGGGAGGCTGTAGGTGGTGGTGGAGAGCTGTGACTGGGAGTGCTGTAGGCGAGTGTGGTGAGAGCTGTGACTGGGAGTGTTGTAGGCGAGTGGTGGTCAGAGCTGTGACTAAGAGTGTTGTAGGAGAATGGTGGTGAGAGCTGTGACTAGAGTGAATGAGTGGTGGTGAGAGCTGTGACTAGTAGTGTTGTGGTAGAGTGGTGGTGAGAGCTGTGACTGGGAGTGTTGTAGGTGGTGGTGGTGAGATGCAACTGGTGGAATGCGAAGGCGAGTGGTGGTGAGAGCCGTGACTGGGAGTGTTGGAGGCGAGTGGTGGAGAGCCGTGGTTGAGGAGTGTGTGAGCTGTGACTAGGAGTGCATGTAGGCGAATGGTGGGCAGAGCTGTGACTGAGAGTTTTGTTGGCGAGTAGTGGTGAGAGTTGTGACTGGGAGTGTATTAGGCGAGTGGTGGTGAGTGCAGTGACTTGGATTGATGTAAGCGAATGGTGGTGAGAGCTGTGACTGGGAGTGTTGTAGGCGAGTGCTGGTGAGAGCTGTGACTAAGAGTGCTGTAAGCGAGTGGTGGTGAGAGCTGTGACTAAGAGTGTTGTAGACGGGTGGTGGTGAGAGCTACGACTAGGAGTGTTGTAAGCGAGAGGTGGTGAGAGATGTGACTAGGAGTGTTGTAGGCGAGTGGTGTTGAGAGCTGTGACTTGGAGTTTTGTAGGCGAATGGTGGTGAGAGCCGTTACTGGCAGTGTTGTAGGCAAGTGGTGGTGAGAGCTGTGACTGAGAGTGTTGTAGGCGAGTGGTGGTGAGAGCTGTGACTAGGAGTGCTGTAAGTGAGTGGTGGTCAGAGCTGTGACTGAGAGATTTGTTGGCGAGTAGTGGTGAGAGCTGTGACTGTGAGTGTAGTAGGAGAGTGGCGGTAAGAGCAGTGACTGAGATTGTTATAGGTGAGTGGTGGTGAGAGCTGTGAATGGGAGTGTTGAAGGCGGGTGGTAGTGAGAGCTGTGACTGGGATTGTTGTAGGCCAGTGGTGGTGAGAGCTGAGATTGGGAGTGTTGTAGGTGAGTGCTGGTGAGAGCTGTGACTAAGAGTGTTGTAGTCGAGTGGTGGTGAGAGCTGTGACTAGGAGTGCTGTAGGTGAGTCGTGGTCAGAGCTGTGACTGAGAGTTTTGTTGGCGAGTAGTGGTGAGAGCTGTGACTGTGAGTGTAGTATGAGAGTTGCGGTAAGAGCAGTGACTGAGATTGTTGTAGGTGAGTGGAGGTGAGAGCTGTGAATGGGAGTGTTGTAGGCGATGGTGGTTAGAGCTGTGACTGGGAGTGCTGTCGGCGAGTGGTGGTCAGAGATGTGACTGGGAGAGTTGTAGGCGAGTGGTGGTCAGAGCTGTGACTAAGAGTGCTGTAAGCAAGTGGTGGTGAGAGATGTGACTGGGAGAGTTGTAGGCGAATGGTGGTGAGAGCTGTGACTATGAGTGTTGTAGGCGAGTGGTGGTGAGAGCTGTGACTGGGAGTGTTGTAGGCGAGTGCTGGTGAGAGCTGTGACTAAGAGTGCTGTAAGCAAGTGGTGGTGAGAGATGTGACTTGGAGAGTTGTAGGCGAATGGTGGTGAGAGATGTGACTAGGAGTGTTGTAAGAGAGTGGTGGTCAGTGCTGTGACTAGGAGTGCTGTAGGCGAGTGGTGGGCAGAGCTGTGACTGAGAGTTTTGTTGGCGAGTAGTGGTGAGAGCTGTGAATGGGAGTGGCGAAGGCGAGTAGTGGTGAGAGCTGTGACTGGGATTGTTGTCGGCCAGTGGTGGTGAGAACTGAGACTGGGAGTGTTGTAGGCGAGTGGTTGTGAGAGCTGTGACTGGGAGTGTTGTAGGCGAGTGGTGGTGAGAGGTGTGACTGGGAGTGTTGTAGGCGAGTGCTGGTGAGAGCTGTGACTAAGAGTGTTGTAAGCAGTGGTGGTGAGATTGTGACTGGGAGTGTTGTAGGCGAGTGGTGGTGAGCTGTGACTGGGGAGTGTTGTAGGCAGTGGTGGTGAGAGCTGTGACTGGAAGTGTTGTGGCAGTGGTGGTGAGAGGCGTGACTGGGAGTATTGTACACGTGTGGTAGCGAGAGCTGTGACTTGGAATGCTGTAGGCGTGTGGTGGTGAGAGCTGTGACTGGGAGTTATGTAGGCGAGTGGTGGTGAGATCTGGGACTGGGAGTTTTGTTGGCGAGTGGTGGTGAGAGCTGTGACTGTGAATGCTGTAGCCGAGTGGTGATGAGAGATGTGACTGGGAGAGTTGTAGGCGAGTGGTGGTGAGAGCTGTGACTGGGAGTGCTGTAGGCGAGTGGTGGTGAGAGCTGTGACTAGGAGTGTTGTAGGCGAGAGGTGGTGAGAGCTGTGACTGGGAGTGTTGTAGACGTGTGCTGGTGAGAACTGTGACTAAGATTGCGGTAGGCAAGTGGTGGTCAGAGATGTGACTTGGAGAGTTGTATGCGAATGGTGGTGAGAGATGTGACTAGGAGTGTTGTAAGTTAGTGGTGGTCAGAGCTGTGACTAAGAGTGCTGTAGGCAAGTGGTGGTCAGAGCTGTGACTGAGAGTTTTGTTGGCGAGTAGTGGTGAGAGTTGTGACTGGGAGTGTACTGTAGTAGGCGAGTGGTGGTGAGAGCAGTTACTGGGATTGTTGTAGGCGAGTGGTGGTGAGAGCTCTGACTAGGAGTGTTGTAGGCGAGTGGTGGTGAGACTTGTGACTGGGAGTGTTGTAGGCGAGTGGTGGTGAGAGCTGTGACTGGGAGTGTTGTAGGCGAGTGGTGATGAGAGCTGTGACTGGGATTGTTGTAGGCGAGTGGTGGTGAGAGCTGTGACTAGGAGTGCTGTAGACAAGAAGTGGTCAGAGATGTGACTGGGAGAGTTGTAGGCGAGTGGTGGTCAGAGATGTGACTGGGAGTGTTGTAAGAGAGTGGTGGTCATAGCTGTGACTAGGAGTGCGGTATGCTAGTGTTGGTCAGAGCTGTGACTGAGAGTGTTGTTGGCGAGTGGTGGTGAGAGCTTTGACTGTGAGTGTAGTAGGCGAGTGGCGGTGAGAGCAGTGGCTGGGATTGTTGTAGGCGAGTGGTGGTGAGAGCTGTGACTAAAGAGTGTTAGCAGGCAGTGGTGGTGAGAGCGTGACTAGGAGTGTTGTGGGCAGTGGTGGTGAGCTGCGACTGGGGAGTGTGGTCTGCTTGAGAGGTGGTGAGAGGATGTGACTGGGAGTGTTGTGGCAGTGGTGGTGAGAGCTGTGACCTACAGGAGTGTTGTGGGCAGTGGTGGTGAAACTTGTGACTGGGGAGTGTTGTAGGCGGGTGGTGGAAGGTAGGAAGGCTGGGATTACCTGGGGTTTGTGGCGAGTGGTGGTGGAAACTGACTGGAAGTGTTGTGGCGAGAGAGTGCTGGTGAGAGCTGTGACTAAGAGTGTTGGAAGCGAGTGGTGGTGAGTGCTGTGACTAGGAGTGTTGTAGGCGAGTGGTGGTGAGAACAACGACTGGGAGTGTTGTAGGCGAGAGGTGGTAAGAGCTGTGACTAGGAGTGTTGTAGGAGAGTGGTGGTGAGAGCTGTGATTTGGAGTTTTGTAGGCGAGTGTTGGTGAGAGCTGTTACTGGCAGTGTTGTAGGCGAGTGGTGGTGAGAGCCGTAATTGGGAGTTTTGTAGGCTTGAGGTGGTGAGAGCTGTGACTTGGAATACTGTAGGCGAGTGGTGGTGAGAGCTGTGACTGGGAGTGTTGTAGGCGAGTGGTGGTGAGAGCTGTGACTGGGAGTGTTGTAGGCGAGTGGTGGTGAGAGCTGTGACTGGGAGTGCTGTAGGCAAGTGGTGGTCAGAGATGTGACTGGGAGAGTTGTAGGCGTGTGGTGGTCAGAGATGTGACTGGGAGTGTTGTAGGCGAGAGGTTCATGAGTACACACATGGGAGGCATTTGCAGTACAGAGGGGTGTACCTGGGAGTGTCAGTGAAGTACCTGGGAGTTTCAAAGGTGTGCTCTGGGAGTATCGGAGGTGTACCTGGGAATATCGGAGGT
>NW_024745603.1:0-13862 GCF_018991925.1 Homarus americanus | reverse complement strand
GAAGCCATACAGTACAACACCAGCGAATATGAAGTATCACTGTAACCGGCAACTGTTACTCACTCATACCTACATACATATAGAGAGTCTTTACAGAATGATAGCAGACACGAGGAAGACGAACAACAAGAGGAGAAGAGTTAGAAGAAAATCAACTTCAAGCTAAGAAGAAGAATACCAAGACATTTCCTCCAAACAAGAAAACAACACACACAATCAAGCCGACCCAACACTGAGAAACCATGGCGGAACCCAACATGCACCGGACGCTTGACCTGACTCTATCCTGCCGCATCCAGGCGAGTTGCTGCTTAAAGTCCCTCACGCAAGCGCTGTTTAGCCACTGCACCTATTCTATCCTCCTAAAATTCACTTCAATCCCCCCCTGCCACTAGCATGTTATGTATGTATGTATGTATGTATGTATGTATGTATGTATGTATGTATGTATGTATGTATGTATGTATGTATGTATGTATGTATGTATGAATGAATGATAACTGCAACTGTGCGTATTAAAACTCATTACTCTTACCGAAGTAATATAGTGCGTGGTTATGTTATGTCATGTTAGGATAGATTATAAACTACATTGGGTTACATTTCGTGAGGTTCGGTGACGCTACAGGAAGTTAGGTGAGGTTCCTGGAGGTTAGGTGAATGTTGACTGACTGACTGACAATTATTAGGAAGTGGTTCCAACACGTTCACACATCATACCTACAAGTCCAGAATTAGAGAGGACTGCGTTATTGGATATATTTTTCAACGATTTACCTGCCCAAATCCAACTTTAGCGATTTAAATGTGGACCTAAAATTAGGTCCGTATATTTGTTTGTCGTGGTGGTGGTGGTGGTGTGCGCCCGTCCATCAGGTTGATTAACCACCAAAACCATAAAGGGTGTGGCCCTGCCGTTTCAGGGCATACACCACATCCATGGCGGTGACGGTCTTCCTTTTTGCGTGCTCGGTGTAGGTGACGGCGTCACGGATGACGTTCTCCAGAAACACCTTGAGGACGCCGCGGGTCTCCTCGTAGATGAGGCCGGATATACGTTTAACACCTCCACGCCGAGCTAGACGACGAATGGCGGGCTTGGTGATACCCTGGATGTTGTCACGAAGCACCTTTACGGCGACGTCATAAGCGCCACCCTCTTCCAAGTCCTTTGCCTTTGGGTTCGTCCAGTGGTTGCCACGGTGGTCCCAGTACGTCACGGCTTGGTGGGGAGAAAGTGCTGTGGACGCAGCGGTAGTATCGTTCATCCAAGGCCGTCCCTCCCTCTTGGAGGTGGGGCGTAGCTTGCGGATGACGCATGCGGCACTCGTGGCCAATGAGGTGGCCACTGAGGTGGAGAATGTCTGTATATAAGCCCGCCCGCCTGCCGGGCCGCCCGTATTGACTATTTCGTCGTCGAGATGGCCCGTACTAAACAGACTGCCCGCAAGTCCACTGGAGGCAAGGCTCCACGGAAGCAGCTTGCCACCAAGGCAGCTCGCAAGTCCGCCCCAGCCACCGGTGGTGTCAAGCAGCCCCATCGTTACAGGCCCGGAACCGTCGCCCTTCGTGAGATCCGTCGTTACCAGAAGAGCACAGAGCTACTCATCAGGAAGCTGCCCTTCCAGCGCCTGGTGCGTGAGATCGCCCAGGATTTCAAGACTGACCTACGCTTCCAGTCGTCTGCCGTCATGGCTCTGCAGGAAGCCTCTGAGGCTTACCTGGTGGGTCTTTTCGAGGACACCAACCTGTGTGCCATTCACGCCAAGCGCGTTACCATCATGCCCAAGGACATCCAGCTGGCCCGGCGCATCCGCGGAGAGCGTGCTTAAGTCCTCTTCCTTGGGGAAAAAGAAAAAGCACAACAAAACCTACCAGACATCTATAACTCGGCCCTTCTCAGGGCCAAAGAACTGTTCTGAAGATAATTGTCATGACAATCGAAATGGATGGTGGTAGGAGAGCGTTAATTTCGGTTACCCAAATCGCCTAACGGTAAGTTGGTAACATTCGTGCAGGCACGAATGTATAGTAGGTCATCAATTCGGGAGGTGGGTGGGTGCAACAAACAAGAGCTAGTAACAAATAAATATATAAAGAATAAGTAAGTAAATAAATAAATAAAATAAAAGAAAATACAATAAAATACAATAAAATAAAATAAATTGTTTACATGAAATAGGCGTGCTGCAAACATGAAATGAAGCCAAAACACACTCCATGTATGTCACTTTGCAGTGGGTGTAAAAGTACTCCACGCAGAATTTATTTATTTATTTATTATGTTTCGATTTAGTCCGGTTTCTACGCCAATAGAGAATGCAGATTATTATAATTTTTTTTTTTTTTTATTTCCCTCTCAATATATCACTGTCGGTAACTGTCTCTTTAACATGTAACTGTGGCTCCGATGGAGCCGATTAAGTTGTGGTAGTGGGATGGCGTGTTTGTTGTGCACAAGTAACCTCTTACTTGGAAGAGGTGTACTTGGTGACAGCCTTGGTGCCCTCAGACACGGCATGCTTGGCCAGTTCACCGGGCAGCAAGAGTCGGACAGCTGTCTGGATTTCCCGACTTGTAATGGTGGAGCGTTTGTTGTAGTGCGCCAGGCGGGAAGCCTCGGCAGCGATGCGCTCGAAGATGTCGTTCACGAAAGAGTTCATGATGGCCATAGCTTTGGAGGAGACTCCTGTGTCGGGGTGCACTTGCTTCAGTACCTTGTAGATGTAGATGCTGTAGCTTTCCTTCCTCCTGCGCTTCTTCTTCTTGTCACCCTTGGCAATGGCCTTCTGGGCCTTTCCAGCCTTCTTGGCAGCCTTTCCGGAAGTTTTGGGAGGCATGGCGGCACAGTTACTCGTGGCGCGGAGCGAGAGAATTGAAAACTGGCCCGACTAACTTTTCCTTATATACCGAGCGGGCCGCTCAGGATCAGACTGGCTGCAGCTACGGCTCTCTTACATTGGTTGGGTCTGCGAGACGGCCACCTGGCCTGATCCTGAGCTTGGTATAAAAGACCAAGGTGGCGGGCGGAAATTTAACTCCTATCACGAAAAGCAGCAGCAGCGACATGTCAGGACGCGGCAAGGGAGGCAAGGTGAAGGGCAAGTCAAAGTCCCGTTCTAGCAGGGCCGGACTCCAGTTCCCCGTGGGTAGGATCCACCGTCTCTTGCGTAAAGGCAACTATGCTGAGCGTGTTGGTGCAGGTGCCCCTGTGTACCTTGCAGCCGTCATGGAGTACCTGGCAGCAGAAGTGCTCGAGCTGGCCGGTAACGCCGCCCGCGACAACAAGAAGACCCGCATTATCCCGCGTCATCTTCAGCGTGCCATTCGCAATGACGAGGAGCTGAACAAGCTCCTATCTGGAGTCACCATTGCCCAAGGGGGTGTCCTTCCTAACATCCAAGCTGTGCTCCTCCCCAAGAAGACAGAGAAGAAATAAGAACCCAAGGTTCGTTCACACAAGACAACCTAACCAAACAGGCTCCTTTCGGAGCCACAGGATATCACTTAAAGAGAGAAATATACGACATCAACGTTTTGCAGGATAACACTCTATTTTACGTGTAATTAGCATAGTATTGTGGAAATTGAGTGAAAATGTTTTTGAATGGTGTAGATGTGAAGGGGTACTGCGGGGGCCTGGGGTGGGGGACTTAAACGGGACTTAGAAGGGCGCAGAAGCAGCTTTAGCAGCAGCAGCAAGGGAGGCGACCTTATTTTCAGTCAGGTTCATACACAAAGAAATACATCAGATTCATTGACAGTACAGTACACATTTACCAGTGTGGGCTAGCCAATTTGGGATAAAGAGCAAGAATGTAATGTCCTCAATGAAGTAATGACATAGTTCAAGATACAATAAGTGAGGTGGCCTGAAGTCTTTGACAGTGTCACATTCAATAATATAGTAGTGCTTTAAAGGTGTATCACCAAGTTTACATGCTGAGTGTTCCGGTATGGGTACAGCGTTACTAACTAGCCAGATGTGTCTGTATCCTAACCTAATTCTGGCCACGACTACATCACACAGGCAGGCAGGAGCAAGTTGTTTGGACACTCTTCCTAGCCCCCTTGGTCCCTGTTCACCTACCTACTGTAGCAGTAAGTAGGTACCTGTTGTAAATCGAAAGGTTGCCAATTCGTATTCAGGGAAAGTTGTTGGAGCTTCTAAACTTGAACTGACACAATCCGAGGAGTGGTGACCCGAGGATCACAGACACTATCTCTCTCTCCCTTCCTAACCTCCTGCTCCTTCCTATGTCCTCCCAAAATTGAACCATGCTATCGCAAAGGTAATAATACAGGTAGAGACAACAACATATTTTCCTATTGTCTTATTATATATTAATAACAGAAACGCTGCCGCCATCCCGGAGGCTTTACATTGTCTCACTGTTCATTCCCTCCACAATTCTTCCTCTTACTTCTTCTTCTTCTTCTTCTTCTTCTTCTTCTTCTTCTTCTTCTTCTTCTTCTTCTTCTTCCATCAATACTTTATTAACGGTGTATGTAAGTTTCACCATGTTTTGCACTACAGCGGTAGAGCAAAGTATATTTTGTTAGCAATAAACCAAAAGCATATTTTATGGCCTAATCATCACTACATAGAACACCACCCATAAAGCATGATACTAGTAGACCACAAAAACTGCTATAAACCCCAAAGCATATTTTATTGCCTAATCATCACTACATAGAACACCACTCATAAAGCATGATACTATTAGACCACAAACTGCTATAAACCCCAATAATATACTATACTAGTGACTCTAATTGTGTTACCCAATATTATACGAAATAATACTATAAAACATAATAATAAACACACTAATAGTGTATATTAGTTGAATGCACAATCTGATGAGAAGTCAAAAAAAAAAAAAAAAAAATAGCAACAACCTAGAAAGAGTGTAGAGTATTTTTGTGCAAACTATTATACTAGTAGATGGTCTAAGATAACTGTATGTGAAGGAAAAGGTGTGCTCTCCACTCAAACTTTCTTTTTATGAAATCTCCTACTCCCCAGCTGAGCGGTACGCCCAATGGGAAACAAAACGTGGCACATAACACGCCGCCCGCCAGCTCTGGCTCGGTGAATAGGAATCAGTAATCGGGCGGAGTATAAACAACACCGCCGCCAATGTGCTCCTCCCATCTCTGAGGAAATCTGGCGGGCAACTTAGTATTATATTAGCATGTAATAATAATAACAATAATAATAATAATAATACTACTACTACTACTAATAATAATAATAATAATAATAATAATATTAATAATAATAATATTAATAATAATAACATGCAATTTCATTTTATAACACATACTAACAAAATAGTGTATAGCCTACTATACTTAACTATAATAGGTTAGGTTGCGTAGGAGGATCTAAAAAGTACAGTAGTATACACACACACACACACACACACACACACACACACACACACACACACATACATATAGACAACAAACTAAATTAGAAACCACACGTCAGTGAAGTTATCAAATCCTCCAGTTTCCGTCTCCACCTCCTACGCCGACTCAAGTCCCTCGGTGGTCCTGCACACGAGCTCCTCAGTGTTTACACAACATTCATACTTCCCAAGCTCACCTATGCCTCCTCCACCTGGTCTTCCTCCCTAAATGCCACACAACGTAAACACCTCGAAAAAGTGCAAAAGAGGCCATGCAAGATTATTCTCTACCCTTCCTACTCCACATATCAAGAAGCGCTCAACACACTGACCGACCCTTTAGACTCTCACTGACCATCACCACGACCTCATCTGCAAATTTGGTAAGAAGCTTCTACACCGGCTCCTACTACCACCTGAGATCCCTAGTCCGAGAATTGCTCTTCGACACCACAACCGCATCCAGCCCAGCCCATACGTGCACGAACTGATCGCTATAAGAACAGCCCAGTCCCAACCATTGTAAAAATTATCGATAACTTGTAATAAATCAGTGTACTCACTCCCAGTAAACACTACTCCTTGCACTGTCACTATGTTGAAATGAACTGTAGTTTGAGCTTTTCCCCAGCTAGTTATTATATGTCTTATTTGTGTCACTCATGTTACTTGTATATTATTTGTAATTCGTAACCCATTCCCCAAATATGTAACTGTATATTTTCAGTCTTCTGGCTGCCAAGCTCTTTCAATAAACCGTTAATTATTATTATTATTATTATTATTATTTATATGTTGGCCCATACCAACTCACTCCCCTGAACCCTCCTCCCCAGCGGACTATCAACAAGTTCTTGCCATAAGGTACTATCTCATTTGGCCAAGGAATGGAACCAGTGATGAATAGTGGTGAACAGTGCTTAACTCAGTGAAAAACAACTCGGCAGTTGAGTCTTACCCAAGCTAGCTAACCACCTTCACACAGTGAGGTCCCAGGTACCCAGTTATACTTCCCCTGAGACTCCACGATAGAGAGGCCTGGGACCACACCTCACCCACTTGAATGAGTGAGTCATGTCGACCACGTGGTGTCCCCAAGATGCTACGACAACACGTAGTGAATGTTTTGCTACAGCATCATCATGTGAATTTCCTCATAACACCATCTGTGAGGTAACTGCTACATCATCAGGCCCCTCATAACGCCATCTGTGAGGGAGTTACTACACTACGTGTCTGGTGTTTAACATCTCACCTTACATTATCTACGCGTGCAAACATCAATCTGTATGTTCACTGTGTGCTCCTTCACCTTTCTCTAATGAGGGCTTTTGTTAAACCACCAATGTATGATGTACTAAGTCATTTGTGTCCAATGTATACTTTCGAAAAGCCCTTGTTTGGGGAAGGTAGGAGAGAGTAGTCGTCATTATTGTCCAAGCCACATTATTTATGTCTATATATAAGTAATGTAGGCTGGTTTTTAAATACCTCAATCCCCTAACGGTGCGGTTTGTATATTAAGAAATACCGAAGCCATACAGTACAACACCAGCGAATATGAAGTATCACTGTAACCGGCAACTGTTACTCACTCATACCTACATACATATATAGAGTCTTTACAGAATGATAGCAGACACGAGGAAGACGAACAACAAGAGGAGAAGAGTTAGAAGAAAATCAACTTCAAGCTAAGAAGAAGAATACCAAGACATTTCCTCCAAACAAGAAAACAACACACACAATCAAGCCGACCAAACACTGAGAAACCATGGCGGAACCCAACATGCACCGGACGCTTGACCTGACTCTATCCTGCCGCATCCAGGCGAGTTGCTGCTTAAAGTCCCTCACGCAAGCGCTGTTTAGCCACTGCACCTATTCTATCCTCCTAAAATTCACTTCAATCCCCCCCCGCCACTAGCATGTTATGTATGTATGTATGTATGTATGTATGTATGTATGTATGTATGTATGTATGTATGTATGTATGAATGAATGATAACTGCAACTTTGCGTATTAAAACTCATTACTCTTACCGAAGTAATATAGTGCGTGGTTATGTTATGTCATGTTAGGATAGATTATAAACTACATTGGGTTACATTTCGTGAGGTTCGGTGACGCTACAGGAAGTTAGGTGAGGTACCTGGAGGTTAGGTGAATGTTGACTGACTGACTGACAATTATTAGGAAGTGGTTCCAACACGTTCACACACAACCTATACTCATACCACAAGTCCAGAATTAGAGAGGATCATGTTATTGGATATATTTTCAACGATTTACTCAGTGTCTAACCAACTCTTTAGCGATTTAAATGTGGACCTAAAATTAGGTCCGTATATTTGTTTGTCGTGGTGGTGGTGGTGGTGTGCGCCCGTCCATCAGGTTGATTAACCACCAAAACCATAAAGGGTGCGGCCCTGCCGTTTCAGGGCATACACCACATCCATGGCGGTGACGGTCTTCCTTTTTGCGTGCTCGGTGTAGGTGACGGCGTCACGGATGACGTTCTCCAGAAACACCTTGAGGACGCCGCGGGTCTCCTCGTAGATGAGGCCGGATATACGTTTAACACCTCCACGCCGAGCTAGACGACGAATGGCGGGCTTGGTGATACCCTGGATGTTGTCACGAAGCACCTTACGATGACGCTTGGCGCCACCCTTTCCAAGTCCCTTGCCTCCTTTGCCTCGTCCAGTCATGTTGTTGTGGTTGCTACTACAGGTGGTCCTGGTGTGGCTTCGCCCACGGTTTGGTGGGAGTAGGTGGCGTGCTGTGGACGCAGCGGTAGTATCGTTCATCCAAGGCCGTCCCTCCCTCTTGGAGGTGGGGCGTAGCTTGCGGATGACGCATGCGGCACTCGTGGCCAATGAGGTGGCCACTGAGGTGGAGAATGTCTGTATATAAGCCCGCCCGCCTGCCGGGCCGCCCACTCATCGCATCGCTCCTGAACGAAGAAGACCTCTCAACAAGACCTCCTGCTGGACCCGGAACTCTGAAGACCGCCCTCTCCCTTGTACCATTGTTGGCCATCTTCCCGGACCGGACCACCCACGACTGTCATCGTCCACAACAACTCACGAGCGTTCTCGGTTTATCGAGCATTAGCTTGCCCTCCCCACTGGTGGTGTGAGTGACCCACACTCCAGCTGGAGAGCAGTTATAGCGCGATATTCCCGGCGTGGTTTGAGCTCTTTTCCTTCTACTACCATTTTTCCTTTTTCGCTCTGGCCTAGGGACCTGCACCCTCAAAAGTGTATTCGTCCTGCGGTCCCCCCTGTAACTGTTCACCTCCCTCCCAGGAGATTGTGAACACGAAAGGGGGTCGGAGCAAACCCTCCCCAGCCGAGTCTTTCCAGGAAAACCGTGATCGTGCGGGTCCACCTGGAAAGAGGGTCGCAATCCTTATCCTTCCCAAATAGGCACACTTAGCTCACGTCTATAAGTGAGCAGTCACATACACTAGGAAGTAGGCTTCCCCAATCGGGGCTCCGTGAGAGAAGCTCAGGAACCACTCTACGACCACCAGCTAGTGGGGAGTGCTGTAATTCCTTTGCTGTTTACTCAACCGGAATAGGTAGGATCTAAAACAACAACAACAACAACAACAACAACAACAACAACCCGGTTATGGAGCGCGTACGCCCTCCTAACCGCGATCCCCGCCTGAACCGCCAACCTGACGACCCGAACCACGACAGGCTTCGCACAGAGAAAGCAGACCAGTTACGCGCCTTCAACGAAGCCCTGAAAAGCAGGAACTCTGCCACCACCTCCAACAACTCCACCACCACCACCACCTCCACCACCACCACCACTGCTACCGCCACTGAGGACAATTGGACGAAGGTAGAAAATAAGAAACGCCGACGTCTTTCGGGGAAACGATTGTCACAGATACACCCCACGCTGACCAGTGACCACTTCGCCACCCTAACAACGCTGAAGGTGAACAAACTCCCCACTCCACCCCCCCCGAGATGGAGATACAACACTCAAAAGGCAGACTGGGGACTCTTCAAGAAACACCTGGCTAAGTGGCGCGAAAAATCACAGCCGGCCGGCGCAGCACCCGCGGATGAGACAACCCTCCACCACCAATTGGTCGAGGCGTTTCACCTAGCGGCAGAAGAGGCTATCCCCAAAACAAAACCCACATCAAGACAGTACAATGATTACTGGTACTACTGTCCCAGGGTGAAAGAACTCAACCACAGAGTGAACATGGCCCGAAGAAACTACAGGAGACATCCCACGGCAACAAACAGACATCTCCTGCAAGTCATAGTCAAGGATACCAGGGAAGAGAAGGAAGAAATTAAAAACGCAAGCTGGCTCAAGTGGTGCTCCGAACTCAACGAGCACACCACCCTTGGCAAGATGTGGGCCCAGATCCGAAGGGCATCTGGGAAGGCAACACCACCACCACCAACTCATCCCAACCCAGAAGAGGAAGCCGAGAGACTTGCAAAACTGCTCTCTGACCGAGCAGCAACGAAGAACCTCCCGAGACAGGCGGAGGAGACACAACGGCGTCTGCGACAGGTCAGACTCCAGATGATCGAAGAGGCCTGCAACAGTGAAGATGACACTGACAGACCATTCAACCAGCAAGAACTCCAGAAGTCGCTAAAACGAAGCAAGGATACAGCTCCAGGGGCTGACAGGATAACCTACTCCATGCTCTCTCATGCCGGTACAGCCGGACACGAGGCTCTGCTGCAAGCCATCAATGCTTCGTGGACAGCACAAAGACTCCCACCGGAATGGAAGAAGGCAGACATACAGCCCATTCCGAAGCCCAGAGAACCAGACAAGCCGAGGCCCATCTCCCTTCTCAGCTGCATAGCGAAGACCGGAGAAAGAATGGCTCTCAACCGACTCAAGTGGAAAGTAGGCAGCCCACACCCTCACATCTTTGCTTACACCGAGAACACCGGCACAGGCAACAACATCGCCGAGATACTCAGCACAGTGGACAACAAACCAGCTCTGGTGGTCTTCTTCGACCTGGAGAAAGCCTTCGAACTAGCAAATCCATTGGCCATTACAACTACGCTCGCTAAAAAAGGCGTCAAAGGAAGGTTGCTGGGGTGGATCCAGAACTACCTCACACAGAGAGAAGCACGAGTACGCTTTCAGGGAGCAACCTCAAGCTACAGGGTCCACGAAAACGGAACCCCACAAGGAGGCATCCTCAGTCCAATGCTGTTCAATGTCCTGATGGAAAACCTAGTCAAACTTCCCTTCAGACAAACAGCCAAGCTCCTATGCTATGCAGACGACTTACATCGAACAGACTAGCCAACACGCAACACGCACCCCAACTTATAGAAGAGGAGTGCAACAGACTTGGACTCAAGATAAATCCAGCCAAGTCGAAAGCGATGGCCATCTGCACAAACACACCAGACAAGTTGCTCTCCATACAAAACACGCCAGTAGTCTGGACCAACGCCCACCAGTGTCTTGGAATCTGGTTTGACCAGAAACTCACCTTCAAGCCGCAACTCGAGTATCTCAGGCACAGGACGAAGAGCAGACACAATATAATGAGGTCGCTCACCAGCAAATCCGCAGGAGCAAACCTTCATGTGCTCAAAGCCTACTACACAGCCGCCATCAGATCGCTGGTAGATTACAGTGCTCCAGCACTCATTGGACTGAGAGAAGACCAAATAGCTAAGCTAGAAGTCATTCAAAACAATGCTCTCAGGACCATGCTCGGAGCACCCATGTGGACCAGAATTTGCAATCTGCAAATGGAAACCGAGCTAACACCCCTGGCAGTACGGGTCAAGCAGGTGACAGCCGGTCTCCTCGCCAAAATCTGTAGAGCAGACAAGCCCACAGTTGCCAAGATTCGAATCAGTGCCTCCCTCCACCTCGACCACAGAGTGCGAGGGGGCACCTGGTCGCACGAGGCAAGCGAGGTCATCCGACACCTGCAAGCAGAAACACTCGTCAAGAACAACCAAGACACACGAGACAATGGTTACACTGTTCCTCCACCATGGAGCCCTCCACCAGCCACACTCAAATTCACCGACCTCGGCGATAGTAAAGCCAACCTCCAGAAGGAGGACCTCCAAAAAATATCTCTCCAAGCCATAGCCACCGAGACACCGGCTGATGCAGCATCATACTTCACAGACGGCTCGGTGGACCCAAAACATCACAGATCCGGAGCGGCCTTCTACACCCAAGGTCAGACCCTCAAGTGGAGACTTTCCAACGACTGCTCCACCCTACAAACAGAACTGGTAGCAATCTCAAAGGCCCTACAACACGCTGCAACACAACACAACAAGTCCGTCATAATTCACACGGACTCGAAATCGGCCATGCAAGCGCTGCAACACAGTCAACCAAGAGACAACGTCCACATCATCACCTCGATCCTCGCGCAGCTACAGGAATTCCAAAGCCAAAACCGACCAGTCGTCTTACACTGGATTCCCAGTCATGTAGGGATCGGAGGAAACGACGTGGCAGACGAAGCAGCCAAGGCAGCTACACGCTCCAGTAGCGTACACATTCAAGTTCCAGCAAGTGTGCAACAGATCAAGAATCACCTCAGAAAGACTACCAAGCTCCACATCAAAAAGAGCTTCCTTCACGCACTCAACGCTGGTTCCCAATCAGCCAAATGGTACCTGGCGGCCACAAAAGGGGAACCACCTTTCGCAGACAAGAAAACTCCAAGACAAACCCAAGTCAGCCTTCACCGACTACGACTAGGGTACAAGTGCTCCTGGCAGATGATCGGAAATGACGTCACGGAATGCACCTACTGTCAGGAGCCAGCAGCCAACCCACTTGAACACTATCTCCTCGATTGCGAGGTCACACAAAGCCTCCGAGACAGAACTCAAATCTCCCAAGAAACACACACAACACCAGCGGCCACTCTAACCCGAAAGGCCCATACAGACCACACTCACCACCTACTCCGGGTCATCACACGATACCCACCACCCAGATAGCTTAGAAAGCATCCTCTCCCAGCAAGTGCGGACCCCAGTTCGGGGGGCGCGCCACTCCGAGGCTGACCACGTCCAAGAGTGGGGGCCGGTGGTAAGCGTCCACTGATCGAGGGTCCGCTCACACTTGCAACCTGCAGTATCCCTCCAATCTGCAGGTGGGACCACCTCCAATCCCAATCCGGTCTGGCTGCTCCTGGAGCTCCAGCCGGAACCACCAAACGGGCCGCCTATAGGCAAGGCCCGTGTCGGACTACGGTCCGACAATCTATACAACAACAACAACCAGGCCGCCCGTATTTACTATTTCGTCGTCGAGATGGCCCGTACTAAACAGACTGCCCGCAAGTCCACTGGAGGCAAGGCTCCACGGAAGCAGCTTGCCACCAAGGCAGCTCGCAAGTCCGCCCCAGCCACCGGTGGTGTCAAGAAGCCCCATCGTTACAGGCCCGGAACCGTCGCCCTTCGTGAGATCCGTCGTTACCAGAAGAGCACAGAGCTATTCATCAGGAAGCTGCCCTTCCAGCGCCTGGTGCGTGAGATCGCCCAGGATTTCAAGACTGACCTGCGCTTCCAGTCGTCTGCCGTCATGGCTCTGCAGGAAGCCTCTGAGGCTTACCTGGTGGGTCTTTTCGAGGACACCAACCTGTGTGCCATTCACGCCAAGCGCGTTACCATCATGCCCAAGGACATCCAGCTGGCCCGGCGCATCCGCGGAGAGCGTGCTTAAGTCCTCTTCCTTGGGGAAAAACAAAAAGCACACCAAAACCTACCAGACATCTATAACTCGGCCCTTCTCAGGGCCAAAGAACTGTTCTGAAGATAATTTTCATGACAATCGAAATGGTTGGTGGTAGGAGAGCGTTAATTTCGGTTACCCAAATCGCCTAACGGTAAGTTGGTAACATTCGTGCAGGCACGAATGTATAGTAGGTCATCAATTCGGGAGGTGGGTGGGTGCAACAAACAAGAGCTAGTAACAAATAAATGTATAAAGAATAAGTAAGTAAATAAATAAATAAAATAAAAGAAAATACAATAAAATAAAAGAAAATACAATAAAATACAATAAAATAAAATAAATTGTTTACATGAATTAGGCGTGCTGCAAACATGAAATGAAGCCCAAACACACTCCATGTATGTCACTTTGCAGTGGGTGTAAAAGTACTCCACGCAGAATTTATTTATTTATTTATTATGTTTCGATTTAGTCCGGTTTCTACGCCAATAGAGAATGCAGATTATTATAATTTTTTTATTTTTTTATTTCCCTCTCAATATATCACTGTCGGTAACTGTCTCTTTAACATGTAACTGTGGCTCCGATGGAGCCGATTAAGTTGTAGTAGTGGGATGGCGTGTTTGTTGTGCACAAGTAACCTCTTACTTGGAAGAGGTGTACTTGGTGACAGCCTTGGTGCCCTCAGACACGGCATGCTTGGCCAGTTC